>NC_056748.1:668298942-668401442 GCF_019279795.1 Protopterus annectens | reverse complement strand
TACCCTTATTACTTGTATGTCTCTCCCTAGTTACTATAAAACACTGTTGAAACCTGCCAGTGTTCATAGTGTTTTCTTATTTACATTTACAATCATCAGAGCTTCAGATTTAATTTAAAACCTTTATTTAAAGTAATTGCAGCAAAAACATTTGATGAACAAAACAAAACAATCTCAGATTTTAAACAGACAGCATAAGCAACAGCAAACTTGTCTTCCCTTGAAACTCACATTCACTGAAAATGCAATTGGCAATCCATTAAACTACAGCAGATGAGCAGGAATTCATAGCCAAATAGCATATAGTGAAGCACTAATTAAGGCCTATCTGAAGGGTGTAGAAATTCAAAAGGCAAATGTCTAATAAAATTGCTAAGGAGCTAGGGACATTTTACTGCATGCAAGGGTCTCTCTTCAGGGTCAGCCCAGGAGTGCTGTCTGGTGAAATGATTTGATCAGACTCACACAAAACAAACAAAGACTGAGAAAATCAAAATCTGCACTACAGGAAGCAGTCCATTAACAGATCATAGCAGTAACCTATTTGTACTAAGTACCAAACTGTTGTAACCCAACACAGTGCATTTCACACCATTGTGCCTGCAAAAAACAAGTTAAATTAAAATGCATTTATTGTCACTGTTTCAATATTAAACTCATGGACTTCATGCTGTTTAGTGTATTTACAGACAAAAAGAACAATATCAAACAGTCAATAAAACAAGGAAACCAAGGATCGTATCAAAAGAACATTGATCATATGATGAAGCTTCTGTTTACTACAATATATTTCTCCCTGTACACTGCAACTACTCTATTAAGTAGGACACATACACAAATATAAACACACAGACACCCACACAAATGTAACCATCAATTACACCCCATTGTATGACTGCATACATCGAGATATTTGTTTGCATTGAAGTGAACAAAAAGATAATGAATGAGAAGTGTACTTTAACTCACTACTGTTAGTGCCACACATTGCACCCCAGGATACATGCCCCATGGCTCCACAACCTTTTAGTTCAAGAATCAGAGAAAAATCAGCAACAAAATTTCAATCTTTCTCTTACATACTTAGAAAATTGTATTAGTAAGCATTTTTGAAGGACACAAAGTCTGAAACTCATGTGCCTGATATTATTTAGTGACTGTAGTCCACAACAATGTGCCAGAAATCCACAGATTTTACAAGGAACAGATCAAAATAATTCCTAATTTCTTTGCTCAAGAACACTGGACAAAGTCAGAAACAGTTGGGGTGGGGCAGTTGCGGGGATAAAAGAGACAAATTTTAAAAACTAATTTCTTGTAGCTATTTGTTGACAAAAAAACTCAGTGGGGAATGCATCCCTTTTCAGAGATGACCCGTGAGTAATGTCTGAGTGACCAGCACACAGTCACACTGTAGGAAAAACTTTTGAATCATAAATAGGACACTTTGGAGAGGTAGATATCTATTCACGGAGAGTATCACTCCTTTATTATCATCTTCGTCCCACATAAAACAAGTATCTGAGGGAAAATTTTTAAATCTGTTCCTGATTACTTAAAATATTGGGTATTGGTTATAATTTGGCTTCTAAAAAACAATGACTTAAAACTGTATGATTCATTAGATGAGAATTTGAAACCACAATTGCAAGTGGTTAAACTTCCTTAGATGAGATAAGAATGCCATTTGGTCTTGATAAATATGCAAAAACAATGTTTAAAGAAGGAAAGTTGCAGTACCAAGAAAATATAAATCTAGGACAGGTTATATACAGGAATTTGAATAGGAAGGAATGTATAAATACTTGAGACCTGATGAAGGATTGGTAATAAAACATGAACAAAGGTTAATAAAACTCAGTAAGGAGTATGTCAAAATCTGAAATTAATATTGAAAACAATCTTGACATCTAAAGTTTAAGCTATAAACCAAATTGCTCTTCCTGTTTTAACTTATAGTTTTGGTATGATTGACTGAAGGTATTAGATCAAATGGACACAATATGAAAAGCGCTCCATGCATATGAAAGTAAATATAAAAATCAGTGTATACCAAGGTTATATATTCCATTCTCTGAAGCAGGTATAGGTCCCCCTGTCTTACAAATGGAATCAATTCCTGTCATGGTATTATTAATCCAAAAGATTTCAAGAAATTAAACCAGCGAAGTACTTCTCTTACACTATTCAAATAAAATCTGGATAAATTAACTATAAATTCCCCCTGGTTTAGTACTTGTGTGCCTCATAGATAGGGGCAACATGTAAATGTTCAGTTTGTCTCTGGGTTATTCATGCTGAAAATATAAGGGCTAAAAACTTCGTGGGAATCTATCGCTAGACTTCTAAAGATCCTCCTGGATAAATAGCCTAGTAAAAATCTATTAGATGTGGGAGGATTCAAACCCTCTAATGTTAATAGAAAGCAATCAATTAACAGCTCAGAGCCTTAAGTGCCAGGCAGCTCTAATTCACTTGAAAGATTAATAGAACTACAACAGGTGTTACATGGATATAGATTTTATGAACAATGAAAATTCTAATGGCTGATTTACCAAAAAGAGAAGCTAAGGGAACTCTGCCAGCTTGTGTAGAGGATTGAGGTTCCAGGCTCTTTCTTAGTTATTTCAATGGTACAGGGTTTGATTATTTTCTACCAACTGTGTAACTCACAGTCAGAAACCTGTATGTGGGGCAATACACACACACACACACACACACACACACACACACACACACACACACACACACACACACACACACCTCCCACTTAATAGACATCTTTTGATTGTGTAAAGAAATGTAATAAAAGAGATACTGCCTTCTGATGACTGTTGCTACTTTTCTGCATTTCTCCCAACTGCTTAACAAGACATCTGGGAGGCTCTTTAAAAGGCTTACACTATACCATACCCTCAACTGTCCAGATTTTTGCCTTATATTTTTGATTCTATTTTTCATGAAATTTGTGGTTTCTAGCAAACCACCAAGGATGGAAATCATTAAATAATGACATGCGTTTGACTTTCAGACTTCAAAAAATGCATGCTAACACAAATTATTTTATTCTAACAGCTTTCTAAGTTTATAAGAGCAGTATTTAAAGGCAGTCCCTGTTTGGGGGCTTTTGTCCTCCCATTATTTTATGCTGTATCCAGATTTCTTGTGCTAAGATGTTTAGATGTATGCTGTGCACTAATGTAAACAGCATGCTTACAAGTCACATGTACATAACAAATGTGCTCATGCTTTCATGGAAAAATGCTCTGCCTGGTGAGACAAGAGACTGTTTTGTATCCAGACTGGCTTGGCACTTACTGAATGCAAAATGGTTGCTGTTTTAACTTGTTTATTTTTGTAGTAAATAGATTTTGTGCTGTGATAAGTAGAACTCACTTATAAAAATATCCCTTCAGAATGCATCTGCTGGAGGTTGGTACTTTTCATGGCCATTTTCTAACAGTACCTTGGCAACCTATCAGTCATTCTCCACAAAAATAGAAATAACAGGAAACAGACATTATGGAAATAAAGTACTATCAATGAATTGGTTCACACTGACTTAAGACAGATTTGCTCATTTTGTTTCCTCAAACATTTAAGCACAACAGGTTAAATTCAACACCAATGGGTAGCATAGAAGGAGTAATAATTTTCATGTTACTTAATGATCATTCTGTCCTAAGTGAAGTGACCTCAAAGTCAAAATATATAAGTAAATGGGGTTTGGGAAGGCATCCCCCATGCAAAAACATTTGCTTTAATTTGTGGGGTTATGTGCAAGAAAACTTCAGTCTCTTGAGTAGAGCTGTTTAAAACATTTGTGTACTGGAATTAACAGGCTTCGGTACTTTTCCATTAAACCCTCTTCCACTTTGTGCTGCGCTATTTTGCCGATATTTAAGTGTGTTGTTTGCAGGTATTTCACTTTCTATGTGACAAATACATGTGTAAAACTTACAAACCAGTTTCAGTAGTGATGTTAGGTGTACATTACCGTGTTGTCATAGCAGAAATACCTGAAAACCACCCTTAAAGCCTTACCACTTGCTGGACGTTTTCCTTACACATACTTCACCCAGAAGCAAGTGGTGCAATAAATGCCAAAGAGGGACTGCTTGCCAACATTTGCAGTCTTATTTGACTGAATTCATGTGGCGTTGCATGCATGGCAAAGGAGAAATGTTCTCTGCTATGTCAAATGCGATCATTACTTTCATGCCTGCTACTTAGTGTTACAGTACTTCCTTTGGACACTGCAATGTTTACCTACTACTGATCCCTGTTCAATGTGTTAAAAAAACTTTACATGTCCTTCTGATCCCTGTTCCATTCATTACATGTGATTGTTGTTACTGTCTTAAATTAATTAAAACTGTTACATACACTAAAAACGTAATTCCTCCTTTGTGTACTTCTTTGAGTAAATACCGGCAAAACACAGCAGCGCCAGCAGCGCAAACACGTGGTAGGGGTTTAATGGAAAAGTACCCAGGCTTCATGCCAAAATGTGCAAGTGTGTTTCATTCTTAGTCAATTCAGGCAAGCATAGTACATCAACTGCATATCTCAGTCATCATTGTGAAATCATATTTCTTCATGAATTTCACTTTCTCCGTTGGCAAATTACAGTATATGCCAGTCAGAATAATGTAATATGGCAAGGGAGCCTAATAACACCCTTTTTTTGCAAATGCCTGAAATGTATTTTAGTGTATCCTCTTATATGTAGATAGGTAGACAGACAAGAAAAATAACAATGATTAAAATGTTTTGCGTAACAAAGCAAATCTGCAGATTGGAGAAAAAGATGCATCAGATTCCTATGACATTAAAATGAATTAATTGAGGAGTATGCTGAAGTAATAGCAGTGGCTCATGGTGACTTCAAAGCAAAGGGGGCCTCGGGAAGCAAATAAAGGGGTGGGGGCCAATTGCAATGTGATGAGATTCTATTACAAAAGATTAAAATCGCCTGTGATCTAACAACATATGGAGTCAGTCATTTTCATCCAGAGTACGTCTGTACCTACGCATTATAGCCACATTATGGTTTATATGAAATGCAGATGTCTGAATGCAACTAACATGGCCAGCATTATGTGAAATGTAGCACTAGACAAAGAATTTGGTGCCTCTCACTGCATACTGATCTGTTTTCTACATCCCAAGTGCCCTATTCTTTTAACACATCCTAATGTGCCCCTGCTGTAATTAGTGAGGAACGAGTAACTGAATAAAGAAGGGGTCCTGAGGCTGATAGACCTTCAGAAGTCTTAAAGTTCTTGATTCTTTATGGTGCCATCTTATCATTTTGTTCTTTTAATAACATTTTGATTCCATGATGACCTAAATGAAATTCATGAGTAAGAAAAGAAATGCAGTCTTCTTTATTTTTTCAAAGAAAAATGAGTTATGTTTAAAGCTAACAAAATAGTAGTTCTTAATAAACTGAGATGAAAAATGTTTATAAAGACATACAAGTATATGGAAAATACATCTGCCTGCCTACCCATCCAAAACAAGATATTTACCTTCTGTGTACTCCTCTGAGATTAGACTGGGATGAAAGAAAAAGCACAAATGGCTATTGGCGTACATTTTACAGCTGAGCATCTAGGGGAGAAAACCACAGCACATGGATAATACCCACAAAGACAGCAAGTACATGCAAAATCGATGAAGAAGTAATCAGCCAAAAACTCAACCACAGAACCAAGCTCTGTGAGCTGGCGATGTTACTTCCTCCCCAGCTGGGCTAATGATAAGTTGATTTCACATATTTCTTATCCAGGCCAGCACAAACAGATGCTCATTGTGTATGATACTAATGTTTGTGATGGAAAGTTTTAAAAATTATGGTTAACTTGTTAATTTTAGAGACATTGTAATCCCACCCCTCCCACAAACACAGTCATGTTCATCACAGACAACCTCCAACTCATCCATTATAGCAGCTTTATTCACAGCACCAACTCAGACTTCTGAGTATGTTAAAAAAACAGACACAGTAAAGTATTCCAGCTGGCTTCACATAAATGCACACTAGTTCTGCAAAGCCAGAATAGCAGGCCATTAAAATGATCAAGTGATAGCAGGATCAGTCATGTGCATTCAGCAACAGTCCCTTTACCCAGCAATTAAGTCAAATGTATTGCCTATATACACCTTAGTACCTAAGATAATAGATGGCAATACAATAAAAAAATAAAAATTGGCCACCATAATTTATTGCCATCCACTTATGAACCCCTCCACACACACACACACACACACACACACACACACACACACACACACACACACAAAGATGTGACCACTAATTACATCCTCTTGTATGATTTTAACTATACATGTAAGAAGTTTGATTGCAATCAGATGAATGAATAAATACATAAGTAACTGCCACACAGGAATATATATTTTCAGCTCTCTGCTGTCAGAATATATTGCAGTACCCAATGTACATACCTCCTAGCTTAAGAATCAGATAGAAAGCTAAAACAAATAATGGTGGACAGAGGACCCAAATCAGGCATAGATGTTGCCATTATACCGGTAAGACGTTGCTGAACCAACAGGCTTTGCACTATCATGCTTTTTTCCTCAGTGCTATTAAGTCTGAAACTGACATCTGTCATTATTTAGTGACTACAATCCTCAAAGATTTGGCAGGAAAAAAACATACATTGAGAGGAACAGACAAAGTATGAGGCAGTATCAAAGACATTTTGTGATATCAGGTACTGTGGAGAGCATCTGTGTCCCACACACAAACATTTACATGATGCTGTCCCACACAGAAACATGCACAAGGCTATCAGTTAAAGCCATTCATATGGCTGAAAACCTCAGAAGTTGCAATCAAATGAATAAATAAATGTAGAAATTGCAACCCCACAGGAATGTATCTTTTTGGCTCACTGCTGTCATAATACGCCAGTGCATCAACCCTCCACACACACACACACACACACACACACACACACACACACACACACACACACACACACACACACACACACACACACATACACATGCACACTAGCACACACCTCTCAACCTCATAGTCCAAAGATTAAGGAGAAAGCTGTAAAGTACTGGGGAAAAAGGGCCAACATGAGTGATGGATATTACTGTTATATACCTAGAAATTTGCTAGGATAATAAGCTTTGCATTATTCTTTTTCTGACAAATCATCAAATATTACATGAAAAGACAAAATATAAATCAAAATAGAACACACTTTGTGAAATCAGAGATGGATGAGAGTATCTCTGCCCCCAAATACAGTTAATAAACACAGACATAAAAGCACAGATGTGACCACCATCAATTACAGCCACTTGTATGACTGTGACTGTGCATCCCAGAAATTGGTATATGATCAAACGAATAAGTACAAACATAAACTAACTGCCACACAGGAATGTGTCTTCTCAGTTTACTGTCAGAATACAGACTGCAGTCCACTACCAGTAACCCCTTCCTCTTCTACATACCTCCCCAACTTCTTTGTTCATGAACATAGCATAAATATAAAACTGTTGAGTGTCAAAACTCAGGGACTTATACTATCCTTACAAACTTGGATAGTTGCTAGAACAACAGGCTTTGCATCAGCATAATTTATATTTGCCTAAAACTTAGTATCATTCATTACTTAGTAGTAACTGCATTCCTCACTGATCACCCAGAAAAAAACACTAGCTTTGCGAGGAACGGACCAAAATAGGTTAAATCAGCCACATTCTATCAATTCAGAAAAAGTTCAGAACATTATTGTCCCCACACATACTTTATCATGTGCACACTTACGCACACAGACATACACACACCCTCATAAAACTTACCTTCCTCTGTGCTATATAAATGGAACATGTAGAGTTAGTTAAAAAATAAATACATTAGAAAAATGCTAGTTCCCACTCTCATACTGAAGCAGTAATCCATTACTTGTATCTTTTACTTTCATTCTTGGGCTGCCTCAGTCAGACTCAGTCACCTGAGGCAGCCTGAGCAAATAGAAATGGCTCCTTGCTGCTTCATGTTGCAGTCCAATGAGCCACTTTTTACTAATGATTCTGCCTTCTGCAAAAGGCAGAAAGAACTGCAATAAGATGTAATCACCTTATTCTTAAAATGGAGTAGGCATATTGATAGGCTGTTTTGAAAACAGCCCAGTAAACAGAGTAAGATGATTGCTTTTTTTAAGTGGATCACTCCATGCATGTGCAAAGTTCAATATGAGTAATGGCAGCAGTAACGCTAAAGTTACCATCTTGTAATAAAACAAAAAGGGAATATTTCTTTTGTTTGTTTGTTTTTTGTTTTTTTTTGGGGGGGGTGCAGCCCTCCAGCTGGTACCTTGAGCCACCCCTATAAACAGTGATATAAGTATGCAGTTTGTCTGCATGATAGTCAGTGTTTCAGTGTAGAATGGTGCTGAGTATCAGAAACATGTCATAGTTTAAGAATGTTTTATTATGAAAATGTATGTTTAAAGACTGATTCATTACTAATGTTTTACTTTTATTCAAGGTACTGGATGGTTCTCCAATTGAAGTGACTTTGGCAAAGCCAGTTGACAAGGACAGTTATGTGAGGTACACTAGAGGTACTGGTGGAAGAGGCACAATGCTCCAAGGAGAATATGCTTACACATTAGGGCATGTGTATGACCCAGCAACTGCATATCTAGGTGCTCCAATATTCTATGCACCGCAGGCTTACACGGCCATTCCTAGCTTGCATTTCCCACTGAACAAAGGACAAGTCAGTACTCGAGGAATAATCAGGACTCCATCTGTCAGAGGTAATGTCATTCACTGAAATAAGCACTGCTAAACACAATTTAAAATCAGATTACTGTAGCTTCATTGATTCCCCTTATAACTGGTTCCTTTCTATCATTTCATCACCGTATTTGATTGCAGATATAGTTGAAGTATGGCATTCAACTAGTACAAAATGATACTGACATAATACAGACCAAACCATGTGGGCATTTCTCTTTGTTGGTCCTATGCATATGTGCCTACTTGCATGGTGGTGTTTGCGTAACAAGCTGACTGGTATCACAGACAAATAGCATAAACCAGTATGCTAATTACATTTGTAGTCCCACAAACATAGATTACAGCAATTAAAGCTTAAATCTTATAAACAACTAAAAATCTGTGCAACCTATCCATACATACACAAGATTTTTTGAGTTTGATTTAGGAAAATATTTTGCAATTCAATTCAAAGAAGGAGGTTGGTATAATGGTTAAGATATTTGCCTTCCTGATACAAGGTGCAGAGTTTGATTTTCACATGGGTTAATTGGCTAGGATTAAAATGGCCCCACAAGGGCAGTTAGCCTAATACTAATCTATGAACTTAATTGAACTTGAGTTAATTTCCTCAGTTGTAATCAGCAAGCTCTTAAGACATTCAGAATTTCTGTTTACTAAACATTATACTACAAATAATTTGAAGAACCGTTTTCTTTGCTTCTGGGAACATTTTTTTAATAACCATCACACTAGTACCTGAAATTGTATGTCTTTTTATGGGTGGCACAGTGGATAATATTGTCAGTTACATCAAGAGGTTCATTCCCAGCAAGGCTGCCTTCTGTGCGAAGTCTGCCTGTCCTCCTTGTGCTCGCATGGATTTCCTCCGGGTGCTCCAGTTTCCTCCCACATTCCGAAGACCTGCAGTAGGTGGATTGGTCACACTAAATTGGCCGTAGGTGTGACTGTAAGTGTGTGGTATAAAAGAACTACTGTGGCAGGGCTAGCCACCCAGTGGTGCAAACTTTGGTTCTAGATAATTGCCACTGGTGAAGTGACACCCTGACCCACTGTGCAAAAATGGGAAAAAGGGTTTGTGGATGGATGGATCCTCTGAGGGATCTGTCAGCTTAGTGCAGGAGTAGGGTAATGTGTGATCTCTGTGCAAAATGTGACTTTCAACTTGTTATACTGTGTTTTAATATACAGGGTAACTACAAAACAAGAAATTTCCTCTTACACTGAGGTGCAGTAACACCAGAGATGATTATATTAAGAGCAGTGGTGCAAGACATGCAAATGTCTCAGGGGAAATTTGAGGGTTGCCCAATTAATATATCTAAGTTATCAACTTTTGATAATGGCAGTTTCTTTCGGATGAAATTGCATTCATAAAAGTTGCCTTTAATTCATTGCTCAGGATTTATATACTACCTATAAGATGTGTAATATAATCTGTGCATTTACAACAGGCATATAAATCAATTCAACATCATCAGCCCCATTTTTCTACATGGGGTTGGGGCATCATGTTAACTGTTGCCATCTCTTTCAATTCAGTGCCTCACTCCTGCCTGACTGTCACAGATCATCTTTCACACAATCCATCCACCTCTTTGCTGGACATCCTTGTTTCCTCTTAACTTCTTCCTGTCTGTTCCAAATCTTCTTCTCCAGATTGTTTTCTGCTTTTCTGCACGTGTCCAAACCACCGTAATCTGAATATTTGATCTTTTCTGCAATTGTAACTACTTTGGCTTCAACTCTTATGTCCTTATTTCTTCATCTGTCCCACAGTGTGCATCCTACCACCCTTCTCAGGCACTTCATTTCCATCATCTCTAGCTTCCTTTTCTGCTCGGTCTTTACTGCCCAGGTTTTTGTACTATAAGGTAGTATTGGTCGCACCACTGTCTTGTACACCTTACTTTTCAGCTTCTTTGGCATTTTTCTGTCATAGGCTACACCTGAGACTCTATGCCATTTAGCTGCAGCCCCTCTGATTCCAGCTTTGATCTCTTCATTCAGACTTCCCTTCTCCTCAATCACCCCTCCCAGATACTTGAAGCTGTTTACCTGTTCCACTATATTTCCTTCTATTTCAATTCTCAACTTCTTCTGATTTCCCAAGTTTTCTGCCATTATCACTCTTATCTGTGCTTAGTTTCACCCATGTTCCTTCAGCTTTGCATTCCATTCCCCTATTCTTTACTGAAGCTCTTGCTCAGTTTGCCTGTAATGCCACATCATCTGTATATAGAAACGTTGTTGTTCTGTCCCCTCCAAACTGTTTCATAATGTAATCCATCGCCAGTATGAACAGCAGTGGGCTCAGAGCTAAACCCTGATGCACACCCACTCCCATGGGGAACCCCTCAGTGAGGCCAAACACTGTCCATACTTGAGTCACTGGGTCCTTGTACATAGCCTGCACTAATTCTACCAATGTTTCTGGGACTTCAAACCACTGCAGTACTGTCCAAATCAGCTTTCTTGGGACCTTGTCATATGCTTTCTCCAAGTCTAGGAATGCTCAGCTGGACACTCCTCATCTCTAGCTTCTTCTGAACTATCTATCTCATTGCAAACATCAGGTCAGCTGTGCTGCATCCTGATATTAATCCAAACTGCTAATTTCCCATCTTACTTTCTACTACTCTGCGTATCCATTTATCAATCACTCTCTCCAGAACTTTCATGCAATGTGATAGGAGTCTGATGTCTCTGTACTGCCCACAGTTGTGTATGTCCCCTTTGTTCTTGTACACTGGCACGAGTATGCTTATTCTCCATTTATCTGGGATATGCCTTTTCCTTCACACTGCTTTGAGTACCCTCAGAAGCCATTTCTCCCCTATTTTATCCAGCATCTTTATCATATCTGCTGTGACCACATCCGAGCCTGCTGCTTTCCCTGACTTTTTCCTTAGTGCTATCCTTACTTTTTCTAGAGTAGGCCCCTCTTCTTCTCCTCTCATTGTAGGCTGTTTCTGAGGCAGCACACCTTCTGTGGGATTTTTATAATTCAGAAGCTTCTGAAAATACGCCTACCATCTGCCTTTGATGTCCTGTGCATTGGTGAGAAGGTTGTTGCTAGCATCCCTTATGAAGGGTGTCTGACTATCTTCTTTATCTTTCTGTCTTTGTCTTGCAACCTGATGTAGTTTCTTTGTGCCACCTACTGAGTCACTTTCTAGAAGTTGGTAGAGTGCCTCTGAAGCCCTATTCTTTGCTACTGCAACTCCTTTCTTAGCTTCTTTGTTAGCAAACCAGTATTCCATCCTAACCTCGTCGGTCTTTTCTATCTCCCACTTTTCCTGCACTCCTCTTTTCTTTTGATGACTTCCTGAACTTCTGCATTTTACCACCAGCTTTCCTTATGTACCTTATTTCCATATCTGGCTCTCAACATGTCTGTTCTGTAGTCCTCACACATGCTGTTTTGAGGCACTGCCATTCTTCTTCAACACCACCTATTTCCTCCTTCTCTTGGGGAGCTAGAACCCTGAGTAATTCCTTGAACTGTTGTACTTTCTCTCCTATCTACTTCCAGGTCTTCAGCCTGGTGTCTGTTGACCTTAGGGCCTTCTCTGACCACTGCTTGCACCTGATTGTGGCAACCAGTGGATTATGTTGTGGGCCGACTGTTTCACTGGGGATGACGTTGCAATCATTGTTTCTACCCCAGTGCCTTTTTCTTACTAGGAGGAAGTCTACCTGAGGTGCATGGTGGCCACTCTGGTATGTAATCTTGTGACTGTCTCTCTTTCTGAACCATGTGCTGGCTACCATCAAGCCATTTACCAGACAGAAGTCTAGAATTGCCTCTATTTATTTATCCTCGTTGCCTCACCCATGTGGACCCAGGCAGTCCTCATATCCTGTTATGTCTGTCCCAATATGTGCATTCAAGTCACTCATTATGAACACCAATTGATGTTGTTCTGCTTTATCTTGCAAGTCCTACAACTGCTGTCTGAATGCACTCTTTTCCTCACTATCACAACGCTGCTATGGGGCATAGGCTAAGATTATAAATACTGCCTTACCACTACATTGGAGTCTGATTGCAAGGAGTCTGTCGCTAATTCTGATGATATCCCTTACTGCCTTCTGAAACCTCTCTGTCACCACAATTACCACAACATTTCTGGCTTGTCCCTTCTCCTGAGTAGTAGATTCTGGATCCCAAGCCAAGCGGCTTCACTGCACTGCCCTTCCATCTTGTTGCATGGATATATAGGATGTCCAGCCTCCTTTGTATCATCATGTCATCCACTTTCAAGCTGCATCCTGTCAGTGAACCTACATTGCGTAGCAATTCTCAGTTCATGTTTCACAGGTTGATTGGTTTTATGTCCAGCTTTCTCTCAACAGAGCTATCACAGGTAACCCACGCTGGGGCAACTAGACACCAGCAGGCCAAGTAGTTTATTGACCCAGGGTTGCTGGGCTTTATGGCAGGCACACACTGGCTAATAGGGGTACATACACCCCTACCACCTTTAACATGGGTCCCTGGTGTAGGTTGGAGTAGGTCAGGTCCTCAACCCATAGCTCCATTCATTGGTGAGTTTGAAATGGAAACACACAGCATGTTTTTCAGAGGTGGGAGGAACCCCAGAGAGACACAGGGAGAAAATGTTAACTGCAAACAGGCATTGGTCGGAGGTCAGGATTGAACCTTGCACCTTGTGCATGGGAGGTGAAGACCTTGAGACTGGGACAGAGGAAAATCAGTTCATAGAGCTTACATTCTGTTGGTGAGATGCCTAAAAACAGATTTCCAAAAGAAAAAAAAAAGAAGTGCATTGCGCCTAATAGCACAATGTCAGATTTATCACAATGGGACTGACTGTTCTGTTTATAAAATATCTCTCTGTGGACTTTAATATGTTGCAATAAAGTGTAAACAACTTTTATTCATTTGTTCCACATAAAGTATTATGATGAAGTAGTGTGTGAATGAGCACTTTATCATGTTATATTCAACCTTACTTCTGATTCTTAGTTTGCAAGACAGTGTACATCTCAGTTGTATGAACAGTGTAAACAGCATGCTAATAAACTCTATCTCATTCACAAATTAGTCTTACAAGTAATATGGAACTATTCTATTTTTAGCACTCCTCAAGAAAAATCTTGATGATTGGATGGGAATTAGGAAATTCACCCCGGGGATCACCTGTGTGGCTCTGCTTGACAGGGGCACAGGAAAATAATTTTCTTGGTGGCGAAAGCCAGGGTACCATTTTGGCTAGGCTTGTATAGGCCCTAAGGCTGATAGCCTAGTACTTACCTACCTATGTGTTAATCAAGTAAACCTTCAAGAAGCAACTGCCTTTTTGCTTCAGTGATCAGATGAATATCTGATTAACCAGCTTGTTAAAACTCAAAGAACACAATGTGTATAAACAGAAACAGGAAATCAAATCACAGACTACAATATGAAACTAATTAACAGCTAATCACCTCAATTCTCTGAACTAATCTGTTAGATAAGCCTCAGGTAACAGAGAAAATTAGTGCTGCAAAGAAACTGCTTTTAAGTCATATCTCTGTAAAACATGGGAATTGGTAAGACTCATACCCTGCAGAATGAGCTACTCCTTGCATTTCATGAAGATTAAGGATGACCCTAGGGACAAGTGTTAACATTTCATGTTAAGTGGTGGTGGGGGAGGACTAGATACAATAATCAATAGTTTTACAAGATTATTATAGAATTAGGATGTAATGTACTTGTGACTTTCTGGGTTTGTTAACCTGCTACAAGAATTAAGCATGATTTTTTTTCTTGAAGAGCCCAGTTTAGCTAAAGAGGGAGTGCCAATGTGTGGCATGCACTGTCATGCCAATGACATAGTGTCATGGTTGCTGCAAACCATCACCTACCCAATTTCATCAGCTATGTAAAATGTAGGATACTACCAAGATAGTGTGATTTTCATTGCAGAATGTCTTTCTACTACCCTTTCAATGTTGTAATGATATTCAGTTATGAAAAGCTTCATGGTTCACTTGCCACTGGCAGACTAAAGCCTTATGCAGGTAATATGCCAGGCACAGTGCAGTACAGCAGGTGGAAGGTGAGCTTTGCTGCTTATTAAATAACAGTACTGGGAAGTAGGTACATAAATGCAATGTGTGCAGAGGCTTGAAATGCAAGGTGACAGGTGGTGTCACGAGTACTAAGTATAAAAAGGGATTTCATAGCTGTGGTTTTAAGAGTGCTTTACATGTACTTTGTGTTCTTGACTAAGTAACGAGGGGCTCAAGGGTGCTATATGTACTATTTTTGCTTTAAGACTGTATCACAACAGGATTGCATGTCACACATATTCCTTGTATGTTTGGAGGGGGGCACAAACGGGGGAGTGCGCTTCTTATATTCTTTGCACATTGAGGACAAATCAGAAAGAGATTAGAGGTGTTATTTATACAGAGTCTTTGTGTTGGGGGCTCAACATAAATAGTATATTTTGTAAAATGCTTGTGTATCAGGGATGAACACCCAAGAAGGGAGGGTGTTCTACAACACATTTGTCAGAGACTGCAAATTGAGAAACTTTTAGTGATGCATTAATACATGTAGGTGCCTAGGATGGAACTCATGGACAGGATTATGGGTACATAAAGCACTAATGGCACAAGAGATAGAGCAATATTTACATGGGAGTGTATTTGATGCATTTATATACCAGGATGGAAGTGTATTTGACATACTTATATATGACAGGATAAGAAACTTGTTAGTGTGTGGAGGGGTGTGTTCTGCCTATGATTCCACTCATGCTGGGTGCAAATTGAGACTCAGAATTTGAACATGGGTGGGAATGAAGTGGCCTCACAGCACAGTGCATATTGGGAGCAGATGATGTGAGGGCTAATTGTTCAAATGCGTACCTACCAGACTGGAATACCACTGACAAACATTTTTCATGCATATATCTGAAACAGCCCATAGTACAATGATGGTCTGCTTTCTTTACTTAAGTATTATTGCAACATTTGCAATAAACCTTTCAGAAATACACTTCAGACATTATTAGCCACCAAAGCACACTAAATTCCCTGTACCACAGAAGGTTGATCCCTGACTTCAACATAGACAATATGAGCTTAACTAATGGCTCAGGTACTGCAAGAAGCAGGCATAGGAAGGTGGAAGTCTGGCTTACACTGGCTTGACCATATCAAAGTGAGAGAAATGGGAGTCCATGCAGCCAAATTGCTTCTCTGCAAGCAGAGGCTTGTATTACTACAATGGCTGTGGGAAAAGGGTACAAGAGTTTAGTAAACCAAGTAAATCACTATCATCCACATATGGTATACATGCACAATGTTGAAGAACAACAAAAGCCCCAGTGGCAATGTAGGTGCTCATGTTAGCAACTGGAGGGAGGGCTAGGAGCCTAATCCCAAAAACCTGATGTCCATCTGATGTACAATGGTAAATGGTTCCCAAAGGTAAGAGGGTCAATGGTCAGCAGCCAACTGGGGAAAAAAGAAATACAAAAAATCAAAGTAAGAAAATGTGATTCCTACACAGTTTAAAAAAGTAACAAACATCAATAAATGTATGTATCTGACAAACATTTTTACAAAAAACACATTAGTGCAGATATTTTGTTTCACTATTATTTAAGTTTATTTTTCAAAATTAATATCTGCTATTTAACTTTTCAGTTATTTAATTGATATATGTTCAGTTATAAGTAGCAATACAACACAAAAAAGAAATGCCTAGAAACACTAAGGAATTCTGTTAAGCAGTTTTATATTTTACTGTAGACCTCTTCAGAAATGAACTCTCATTCTGTCGCATTTAAATAGCTGTACAAAACCACCTCTATCATACAGTCCACCAATGAATTGCATTTTATCTCTTTTCATTTACGTTTAAAAGACATTTAATATTCCGACATTAATCTAGGGATGGGATATACCACTTAATTGTATTTGCCATGCCAATTATTTGCATTCTAGTAGTGTATCAATACCCCTTCTCTGAATATATCCCTTTATACCAATTCAAAAAATTAAAAGCACATTTCTTAAAAATGAGCCAATGCTCAGACTTTTTACTTAAGGCATTAGTGAAAACCTCACTTTTAATATTATTTTTAGGATTTCAGCCTTATAAGTAATTTTCTATCAGTCTTTCCTATGCAAAGTGCCTTGCATACATAATAGGTAGCTAAATATAGCATTCTTTCAGAATTACAAGTGCATCTGCCTTTAAGAAGGAAACACCTGTCCATTCCAGTTAAAATAATACTCTTACTGCTATTGCTAAACCTACAAGTTATGCAAAAGACACACTGGATGGTATCAAAAGTTTCCTTGTATACAATTATCACCCCTTTTCCCTTTAGCTGCATGGCTGCGGAGACGGATATCTCTCCTGTGTCAGTAGGCTGCCATCCTTTGTTGGGCATGCATAACAACAGGTACTTGAGTGCAATAGGGTATTAATTTTACTGTCACGACAGGTAGGATTACCTAGATGGGGAAGAGGTAGGTGATATGTGTCAGGGATTTTCAAGGCATCTACTACAACCTTAATATCAAAGGTACATTCAAAGTAGCTAAGCAGAATATAGACAATGGTACATGATTGTGGTGAGATTGCGGTTAACACAGTAAGATGCTTTGATTGTCTATATATTGTTTGTAGTTTTATATTGTTTTTAATTTTTTAGCTACTTTACTGAATTGGTGCAGTCTGCAATAGCAACTTCTTTAATGTTCATATATTTCTGACATTTATAAACTTAGGATTAAAAACTTCTCCAAAGCCAACTACAGCCTCTGATGAAAAAGCATTAATAGCTTCAAAGCTTCTGCTGTCCTCACTAATGGCAAGGATACCTATACTGGGATATACACCAATGCATTGTATAAACATCTGTACAACTGTACTTACTCAAGAAAAAAGCAAGCCTGCCTGGTGGACATCTTCCATAAACAGATTATATAATAAGAGGAAGACATTGTTGTCTAAGAGTAAGAAGGAACAATGTCAGAATTGGATGCACACCCTTCATAGCTTGAACAAGCAAATAAAACACCTTATAAAGTCCTCTAAAGCTAACTACAAATCCAAATTAGCGTCCCTAGCTAAAAAGATAACCATAAGGCATTCTTTAGCTACATTAGAAACCTTAAAGGAAAAGCTCAGATTTGTGCTGAACTGGTAGTGAATAGTACCACACATACTGAACCAGTGAAAATAGCCAACCTATTAAAGGACAGGTTCAGTGAAAACTTCTCCCACTGTCCCCACCACATATACCCCAAAAGATTCCAACCACCTACTCTCCTCCTAAACAATAGATTTCCAAGGCCAAAAACACAGCCTCTATGGGACCTGATAACATCCCAGTCTGCATCCTCAGTGGTTTAAACAGGAGTTAGCAACACCATTGGGTACTCTTTTCAACCACAGTCTAAGCAGTGGTTTTGTCTCTACTGAGTGTAAAACAGATACCATCATCCCCTTGTACAGGAGGGGGGGGTGCATCCATCGACCCTGGGAACTATAGACCCATTAGCCTAACCAGCCTTATCTGCAAGGCCATGAAGAAAATCATCATGGACCTTATCAATAAGGATATAGGAGACCTTCAAACACTTGACCTGACCCAGTTTGGTTTGGTTAAAAGAAGATCCTACCTGTTGAACCTGGTGGACTTCTTTGAGATTGCCACCAAAGCCCTGGAGGAAGGCAAATCTGTGTATATGGCCTACCTAGACTTGGCCAAGGCCTTTGACACAATATCCCACTCAGGCATCATTGAAAAATTCACCCAGCTGGGGGTCAACACTTATACTTTCAGGTGGATTAGAAAATAGGTTACCGACAGAACACATACAGTCAAAATAGAGGACTCCACCTCCACCAGCAGACGTATTACAAGTGGTGTTCCACAGGGATTGGTGCTTGGATGCCTATTGTTTGGCATCAACTTCTCAAAAGTAAATGCAAGAACAAAAAGTCTGTGGCTGACAAAGTTTGCTTATGACGGCAAACTGGAAGCAGTCATTGAATCCCCAAATGATGTCAGCATTCTGCAAGAAGGACTTATGCAAACCAATGATTGGTGCCAAAGTCATGGTCTTAAATTCAATGCAAAAAAATGCATCATCATCTCCTTTGTCAAAGGTGATGCCCCTGTAAAATACCATATTAATAATAACACCCTAAGCTCTAAATCAATGGTGATAGATTTGGTCACATAAGTTGATAGCAACCTTACTTTTGATCACCAAGCCTCCACAGTGGTAAGGAAAGCCTTCTACTTTGCTCACTTCATAAGCAAGGGCATAAGCTTCCAGAAAAAGAAAGATTTTAACTCCCCTGTACTTTTCCCTCATCAGGCCAATAATACAGTGTAATGCTCCCTTTGGTATGTACCTAAACAGGCATCTGCAGCAACTGGAGAGACCTCAAAGTTTCCTCACAAAGAAAATTCAGGGTCTTCAGTGTGTCTTATGTTGACAGACTGAAATCACTGTCACTATACTCTGTATCATATAGACTACTCAGATGTCACCTGTGCCGTGCATACAGAGCATCCCCTGATCCTGCCTTAATGGAAACGCTGCACATCTAAGTCAAATGGTACACAATTCACTTGCAATAGGGAGTTTAACCTAGCATCTGATATTAACAGGACTTGCTGGAGAGACAGATATGTCTCCCAGAGGTTGCTTCTCCTATGGAGTAAACTTTAAATACAGGTTAGAGAGATCCCCTTGTTAACCCTTTCTTAACATAAGTTGAACGATTGGATGGAAAACCAAAAATTCACCCCGGGATTTCGTCTGTGTCCCTCTTGGATAAGGGCAGTTGGTGCTGATTTAGATCTGCTTATAAGATAGACCATATCTCTAGACCCTTAATGGAACAAGGGTTGAATTTGGCTAGGTTTGTAAGGGCCCTAGGGCCATTAGCCTAGTAACCTCCTATGAACCTGTAAGCCTGGGTACATTTCCTCTTTAACCATTAACCAAAAAAATAAAAAAGCAGGAAATGTTTGTACTGCCACTCAGTGTTCTAAGAACCAAACAACAACACTGGCAGATGAGGTGGACCACGATAAAACAGGTTTTAAGATTAAGAACTTTCATCTATATGCAAGTTAAATCAGACTTAAGTAGGATCTGTTAAAAACAGCAGTTAAGTCCTCTATTTAAACCATTTAAAATGATCACATGACAGCTAACCCCACTTTCTTAAAAACAAATACATATTTGAAAGACTATCAAGTATATATTCACTCACGAGCATAAACTACTATAAAAGTACGTAAATATGTATAGAAAATTCCTTTAAGTACTATGAGAATGAATTGTAATGATAAAAGCATTGTATAATAATAAAAATTTTATTGTAACAATATAACTGACATTCTCAAAACGTCTTCTATCCAAATGCTAATCAAGTCCAGCTGTTTATCTTCTGAAATCAGTCGTTCACACAACTTTGTTACATGTTATAACTTGGCTGCCCCCAACCTTAAAACACTTGCAACAACAATGACATCATTAATGTCAGGAGGTTAACTTGTGCTTAGTAATCGCTGCCACCTTACTTCCTTATATACTAATGTGTACTCCCAACCACTTCCTGTGGGAGAAATGTCAACTTTATCAATACACGTATAACAAAAATCTTTAAAGTTGTCACAATGAGGGGAATGTTTGTAAAGTACATTACTAATAACTTTCTGTTTTATCATCATTATGATGCCTGTGTATCCTTAGGCTCAGCTACCTCTCTATTTTGCAGACACAAAGTATAACAGGACAGGCAGCTTGCCAACTACATTGTGTCTTTACTTTTACAATTACAGGCTTTGGAGCTACAATTACATGTGGACCTTCATGAATGTATCTGAAATATTTGCATGCACAACACTTTGATATTGTTCCCTATTAGAAACCATTAAGGCCTGTTCTTTCTTCCTTCCAAAAATCCCTTTCAGATTCATCTGTCTCTCATAAAAAAATCTAGGGTTTATTCCTAAAGTCTTGGTGTTGGTATCTTGTCACAGTACTCTTCTAATTTTTTCAAATAATTTATGTTACTATACAATTTGTCCCACCATGCATACTTGGAACATCTACAACATTAGAAAAATTATTGTCAGTGTTTCAGTTTAGTATTCTTGGACTAACTTTAATAAAGGGGGAAAATCTTAATTCCTACTTTTCACTTTTTCCATACCTGTTGTATGAATTTGTGTGGATTATCCTTTCCAATAAGCACTTGTTTCATCTTAGCAAGCTCTTACAACAACACTTGGCCTTCGCTCACTGCTTTGATAACCTAATCATTTGTCCTTTTGGTAAGGTTCTTATTTTATCATCTAAGGCAGTTGCTAGAAAAATACTGGAATGCACTGGAATGACTCAGGTTGCCATACATCAAGGAACAGAATCTCATTTTCCATGTTCTTATACAATTTTACATCCACATATTTCATTTTAGTTTGATTTAACTTGTATACAGATGAAAAAACATCATTTTAATGAAACATGTTTGAATTATCCTAGTGTGCCTCATCTTGTCAGCATGGCTGTGCTATTTTTATAATTTCTCTTTCTTTATGTGATGTAATGCTGGAATACTGTCAGTGAGCATCAGGACACTTGCTGAGATGTGTGATTTGATTTGTTATATCACTTTTATTTATTTATTTATTTATTTATTTATTTATTTATTTTTTAAGGTTGACCTTGTTTGGCTGACATATCTTCACCTGTTCCACTAATTTAATCTTGCCAACATGGGCTTAATGCTTGTTTTGAACTTTGGTTAGCTGCCTATGATTTGGCTGTCTTTTCTTAATAGCGTTTTGATAGCTGGTAAAGTGTGTATTTGGGCAAACTTCATAAATCACAATTGTTCTAGTATGGGGAATTTCATCTTGTAGACATTTTCATATCTTATTACTCTTATGTCTCTGACCCACTTTTTCAGCTCAGATGTAGTGTTCTAGTCTTGGGCTAACTATCCATGGTTCTCCTGCTATCATCTACCAAGCATTTGGTGGTGACTTCTAGATTTACATTTCCTGCCAGCCTGCTGAGTATTGAATCATGCCAGAGGTAAGGTATTCTAAATAGCTGCTGTATCTTGAGCTTCATCTGAGGACCAATGGCCTGATACCACTCAGGGAAGTATTAGAACTGTTTTGTATTTTCTTTATTCACAGATATCCTCTTTTTATCAAATTGAGTTGCCAAAATTTAGCTCTATTGTTTTTTCCTGTGTTATTACTGGAACTATATTCAGTTTTGTTTTTTACTGGTTCTGTGGGCCTGCTGACATGCTGAGTTTCACTTTGCAGCCCCTCCCCAGACATATGGATGACAGCAGTTCTTTATAAAATAGTGAGCCTAGAAATCAGATCTCTATAGGCTTGGTTCTTTCACTAATCCTTTTGTGACCTCATGATTTGATTTTGATGACAGCTTATTTTTGTGAATGCCACTTGGATATTGTGACTAGCTGCTGTCTGGAGACTCAAGTTCCAGATCCCGTTTAAAATTAGTTCTAGCTTCTGGTCTGTCCGGTTTCACCTCAAATGGAGCATAATGTTGTTTCATCATTTCAACTGTAAGTTTAATTTACATTTTTTTTGTCAGTATACATCAGCTCATTCCTCATTTAGTGATTGCCATTTTTATTTTGGTCTATTGATCCGAAACACACAATCCTTCATGAGGTGTTTGAGGTTTTTTTTTTGTTTTTGAGCTTATTTACAATAAAGTTTTTCAACATCTTATTTACCTTTCAGTTTCAGTCTTCAGGGATTTTCTTCTTTTCTCATCAGTTCTGATTTTCTTGCATTCTACTTAACCAGATTTATTTATTTATTTTTGTCTGTTAATATCTGGTTTTGGTTTATTCGTATTAGTTTCTTCTTCAATAAACAGGTCACTGCCTTGCTTATAAAGGGTTCATATTGCTGTTTCTTTATCCTTTTATTACTGATAGACTTCTACCTCACACCCTCAGACTCTGTCAGATGTTTAGAATATTGAGGTGACATAAATCTCATCTTTGTGGGGGGGTTTTCATCAGTGTAGAGCTACAGAATGCAGACCACAGTCTGTAATGGTTCTCAACAGCATTCACAGTGAGATAAAGCCTCTTTCATGTATCACAGCCTCTACATTACATGAGGTACCCATGGTTCCTGTGGTCATCTGGGATGGTCCAATGGGACCTGGTCTCCAACAGCTTCATCTGGGACTCTGTATTTTAATTCTAGGTTGGTATACATCAAGTTGAGCATATGACTTGTTGAGTGAATATAGCATGGTATTTATAATAGAGATCTTAATAGTCCATACATCTGGTCTGGTCTTAGCAACTTTTACTACCCTGGGTTTTTCCATTATTCAGCACCATAAACTAAAGCATATCAGATGAAGTTTTTAAGGTGCAATAACTTATCTGGATAAAACAGTTATAAGGATTACTAGCTCTGTGTTTTCTGCTTTGCCGCCCAGGAAGTAATCTTAATCTCAATCTCTGTCTCAATCTCTCTCAATCTCTCTCTCGCTGAAATCTGAGTCCTGATGTAGTTCAAATCAGAAAGGCCAGGCACTCAACATTGCTGCCATATCAAAGGAAGAACATTGCTTACTGCCATATACATCACCTGTGCTTGTTGAAGAATGGATATAGTATGGTCTTCCATGAGTAAAGGAGATCAGAGGAGTATGTGTGTTCCTTGATTTGGAAAATGACTGATAATTACAGTCAGTAATACCATTCAAATAATTTTCATAGTTTTTCCTTTTTAGGAAATATCACTCAACAGGGATTCATGGTTTCTATTGTTTGAAAATGTAATTGTACCTTATATTTATGCTCTATCATTTTTATAGGATTTATGGCTTTAGAAAATGTAAGTTGCATGTCATCACCTTTTTTTTTTAATTATATTTGTTAACCAAATCCTATGATCACTGTCTGGTCAAGTGACTTGCATGGAGTCGCTCATGCAAAGTGAGCTAGAAAGAATCAAACACTTTAACCTGGACTTAATTCACTGCAGTAACTGTCACACCATCAATAACTTCATTTTCTGATTAATGACTTAGGATATCAATCAATAATACTAATCACAGCAGTTTCACTGGTATTGTCCAGAATGTGCATTTCAAGTTAGAATTGCCTAGCATACACGTTAATGAGCTGTTAATAAAGTGCTGCCCACAGTCAAGCATACAGGGTTTGAATCCTTCCACCTGCATTTGCCTACTTGTGCCTTTGGGCAAGTCAGTACGACTGCTGCATCACACTTGATGTCTAGTGAGTTTACTGCGTAACAAATTGGAAAAAGAAAATGTTTAAAATGTGGGCCTTTGTCTCGTCATTATTTTTGGTTTTGTCCAGAATTCCTAAACAAATAAGTTGAGATGTATTTGTGTCCATTCTTTGTAAAGTTTGTGGCTTTCAAGCAAATTGTTGTGGATTGCAGTTATTAAATTATGACATGCATGTGATTTTCAGACTTTAAATCTTTTAGGAAATGCTTGTTATTGAAAAACTTTTTATTCTTGCAACTTTCTCAGCATATACGGGAAACATTTAAAATGTGTTACTGATCTCTGGGTTTTATTCTGTGATTCTTAAGTAAAAAAATTCAGAGGGCAAAGGGGGGTTGCAATGAGTTCCACTGTTATTTAAAAATATATTCATTTACTTGTTCCAAACAGATCTCAGGTACAGTCACACATGTTGCTATAATTGATGTTTTGTGTGTGTGTGTGTGTGTGTGTGTGTGTGTGTGTGTGTGTGTGTGTGTGTGTGTGTGTGTGTATGTGCACGCACACACGCATACTTGGCTCCTACAATCCACTGTAGTTATGGTGTAAAGGAAGGAATCAGGTGAAGTAAACAGGACTATCATGATATGAGCCATACTCTTTGGACATGATCCATGTCTTCTTTGTTTTGTTGGCAGAGTGTTTATTATTTGGCTATGAATAAACTTGACAGCAAGAAGTCTACAAGTTTAATGTTAACATTTTAACTGTGAGTAAATTTTTAATTTAGCTTTTTTTGTTTTTGCAGGCATAGAGGTGTGAAATGCATTGTGTTAGGCATTTTGCACGTGTTCTAGTTCTTAGCGCTGATAAGAAAGGCTAAGAGCTGCTTATATAATGCAAAGTTTGATTCCCGTAGCCTTCATTATTCTACTGTGTGACCCTACCAAGTCACTTCACCAGAGAACTCCTGGGCTGTCCATCATGTGTCCAGTGGGTTGTCCCAAGCTATTAGAAGATGTGTTGCACATTTGTCTTTTGAATTCCTGATCCCTTCACATAAACAATAATTAGCACTTCATTATGTGCTGTTTAAGAGAGAGTTTAATGGGTTCCCAGATGCATTTTCAATAACTGTGAAAAGTTTAAAATTGCTCATGCTAAGTATGTTTCAGTGTGAAACTATTTTGTTTTATTTAATAAATGGCTGTCAGTGGTTCTGCTGTAAAATTTTAAATAATTTTACATTAAATCTAAATCTCTCTGATCATTATGAATGTAAAAATAGAAAATAGTTAGTATACTAACAGGTTTGCTTTGTATTTTATAAAAGCTGGGGAAAGACAGCCAAGTAATGGGATATTGGTACAGCTGTGGGGAGGGGGGGCCCATATTGGACTACATTTCACCATGACTCAGCTCTGGTTTTATATCTTAGACGATTAAGGATATATTAATAGCTTCCAGAGCAGTCTTATCTCAAGTTTATACCATGTAACAATGTATTCCTTCTGCCTGACCAAGTATCTGAAAAAGTGACATGTGTGAGAGTTATGTCTTTAGATTGTAATAAAACTCTTTTGTAATAAAAAGCATGCTGTTTTACTTTGTAAATAAATTAAGAATGCTGAATGTTATATGGATTTCACAGAAGTTTCCTGACATACACTACATCTAACGTAAGCCTGTCTTAGAGATGTAAAAAATGGGAAAAATTATGAATTGCAAAGAAAAGAGGCCATTTCTATATCTGGGACAAACAGATGGCTAAACTAATACTACGGACAGAGCCTGAATATGGAATAGCATAGAAGAGATGTTAGGAAACTTGTTTGTACAGGAAGCTGAGAGAATCCAGAATTTTTTTCTCAATTGCAGATTCTGTGCTTCTTTTACAGAAGTAAATACTTAACACCAGTTGTTTGTAATTATGCTTAGGCAGAGTATACAAGGATAACTGAAGATGTTTTACTTTCCCTGAGATCAGGACATTTTCTTCTTGTTACACCTCATCTCTGTTATATTAAAATATTATAATACTAACCTGGGCCTGGGTAATGCTGGTTACAGTTGCCTGTTGGTCCCCAGTTTGGCCCCAAAGCCAAACAAAATAAAAACAGCATTTAATGGTACCAAAGAGAATATTACTATAATTACATGACATTATTTAAAGAAAAAAAATTTAACTTTTTTTAAATAATGGCATAATATAACCTGTTTACCCTTCCACAGATGTCTCTGGCCACAGATGTCACGTGCTCTGGCGTCTGCGCTACGTTACGCAAGCAGAAGCAAAAACATCAGCAATCAAGCAAAAAGCAAAAGTTTGTTTTTTTTTTTTAAGTTCTTTTATGTTTGTTTAATAGCTAACATAAGAAGAAATAAACAAAATAGATGTCCATTGCTTATTTTAAATGTGTGTATTATTATATTAAAACCTTAAAACCCATTTGTTAAACCTTAAAAAGTGTTTTTATAATAATGGAAAAAAAATGGAAGGCGGGACCTTTTCCGATAGTATAACTCGATTGATATAATGGCAGCTGGCCAATCAGCGTGCCGCTTTGAAAGTCATGGTATAATAAAAAATCTCCTCCAGAACTAAAGATGAAAATGTCTTTCAGCTCTTGGCAGAGAGCTGTTATGTATCTGCCTAACTGCCTAATCTTTGCTCCACTGTCTCAATAACCTTTTATAAACTGTGGCAAAGACCAATATTAGCTCCATACTACAGTTTGTAATGCACAGCCAATGACAGAACGGCATTTAAGTACAGTCAAAACTGAGGCTGATTAAATGACTACAGTTACTGCTTTCAGCCTTGCCAGGAGCAACTGGCACCTATTCTACAGTGCCAAAAGTACCCCCTAACAGTAATCCCACCACTGTTGGAAGGCACTTATGCAGCTTTGACTACAGTCATTGCTGCTTACTTGATTAAAAAGCGTGCATTGCAAAGATGTATCAACATCTTATTTACAGAGGCAATTTCACCATTTAACAGCTTGCAACTGCCCACTTTACAACACCCTTGCAATGGCTTTGAAGCTTGCCCTGGAATATCACTAGTCTTTGTAATGGACAGAGATCAGTTGGAAAATGTCAGCTTACTTGCTCCCTGTAATCTGTGAGGAGGCAACCTGGGTAGCAGTTATTTTCAGGTAGGTGGAAGTCTGTGCATTCCATACTGCTCTACTGTTTGAAAATCCCTTGCATCTGATGAAAGTGATCTGGACACTTGGTTCTCTCCTGCCAAGCTTCCCTCAGTTAGGTCAGGTTTTGCACATGCTTCACCCATGTGGCCCTTCTTGAGAATGTGGACCTGATTTTGAATTGGTGTGAATTCTCACTGCCACATATGTTGAGTTCAGCACTCTAATATCCCTCATTTGCACTACAGCCTGTATTTTGGACCATTTTCCTACCAGATTGATTCCAAACTTTTTGGCAAGATAGACCAACTAAAGTATCTAACTGTTGCTGCCTCTTTCCAGGATGGGGTCTTCCAGCTGTTCTAATCGAGGACTTAGTTACATCTATCTTGAAACAAAAATAGTTTAAATTATGATGACCTGGCTATTTATGGACATATAACCAATCTTCCCCGCTTAGATGAAGTGTTGGAGAAGGTGGTCTGTGTGCAACTGTCAGAAACACCAAACTTGTATTATCTTTTCCCGTGTGGCTTTTGTTAGAGAGAGAGAATTGAAGTGGCCCTTGTCTGGATTTTTGACAATCTCCTTATAGTAAGAGAGCAGCATTACTCTACTCTTGTGCTACTGGGTTTCTCATCAACTTTTGATACAGTGGGTCATGGGATCTTTTTAAAGCAAAAGAATACTGGTATTTCACAAATGCGGTCCTTGACAGTTTTAGGTCCTATATTTATTTATTTGACATTTGTTAACTGGGTTAGTCCGACTGGGTAGAGACCCTTTTTCAGCAGAGACCTGGGGAGTAAAGTTCCACAAAAAACAGTTACATAAAATTCAAATGGATGCACAAAAGATTCACAAAACAGTTATATAAAATTCAGATGGATACAGGAGAACAAAATTTTAAAATAAAGTATACAAAAAAAATTCAAAGCATGAATCAAAAACAGTATAATTGTTTTTAAATTTAAATTTTTTTGACAGGAATAGTATGAAAGAAGATGAGTCAGAAGAGAAGCAAAATGCAAACAATATAAGATAGGAAGATAGCTAAAAAGAGAGGCCAAAGTGTGGAGGAGAGTAGAGAAATAGTTAAGGCAGGAGGAGTATAGAAAATCATAGTCGGTAGGATTTAAGTGAAAGACTGTAGTAGATAGGAATTAATTGAATGACTGTTGAGAGGAAGATAGACAGGCAGATATAATAGCAGATAGGAAGAGACTATTAAGGTAGGTTTGGAAGATAGAAATATAGGATTATGTTGGGTCATTGCAGAGGCATAGCCATTCCTTCTGGTGGGTAACCTTTAGTGCAGTTTTAAAGGCGCTGGAGTTAGTGATGGATCTGATGTACGGTGGAAAGTTGTTCCAGGCTTTTGCAGTGGAGTAGCTATAGAGTAGTTTTCCAGCATTTATATGTCTAAATGTACCCACAAAGTAGTGTCAGAGACATGTGCCTCTGCCTCCAACCCAATCACCTGCACTGTTCTACAGGATTCCATTTTGGGCCCATTAATATTTATTGTTTGTATGCTGCCCCTTAGAAACATACAGAGAGGAGTTTTGTGCTGCCATTCTTGTGATGGATATGCTGCTTTACCTATCCTTCTGCCATGATCCTGAGTCAGGTATCAACAATCTAGTTGAGAATCTGGAATATATCCATTAACTAGATGGTAGGTAATCACATGAATCTTAGCAGACACAGTCATTTTCATTTAGTTAAAAACTCCATAGCCCTGTTACTTATATGTTATACTGGTCCTGCATGAGCTTCAGTGACTATTAGTTCATCAAATGATCAGATCATGATCGTGGTTTATTTAGCCCTGCATGACTTGGGTCCCCTATAACTATATTGCCTTCTAGTCTGGTACCGGGCAGTGTCTTGGCTGTGCTCATCCAGCCAGGGAGATGTGACTTGAATTTTTTGACATCTCTGCATTATCCATTCAAGATTAACATGTCTGGAGCATGCTACCTGGTAGTCTTCTATAATTACAGACTTTGGAAATACCATCACAATCTACTTATTTGAGCTGACCTGCAAACTGATCCATATAATGTTTTTAGCAATACTGCTACACTTTGTTTTCACTTATTATGGTTTCACTTCTGCATGCCTTATTATGTATTGGTTTCATGTGTTTATTTAACTTGTAATCATGCCTAGTGTGATGCCCATGTACTGGCCCAGTAACCAAGGAGCCTCAATCCTCACCACTAGCCACAGTGAGAGGCATGCACATTGGGAAGGATAACAAGTATAAACACAGTAAAGTACAATTTACCTTAAGAGTCAGTCTGGGGCTGGGTTCTCCCTTTCTCTCCGGATCCCCAGTAAGACTCCCCACTGGCACAACTATAGGGTCCAGATCTCAGCCTAGTGGTCAAGCTAAAACCTCCAACACCCTCTCTGTCCAACCAGTGCTTCGTGTCCCTACCCATGTAGCAGATACACACACACACACACACACACACACACACACACACACACACACACACACACACACACACACACACACACACACACTTTAAGATTTGATTTATATACTATAAGGCCCTTCCCAAATGGTGACCAATTTCACTGTGTAATATTACTGTTATCCAAACAGTAAGTGTGACTGAGCAGCAAGACTATTGGAGTGGCTTGGACAGTATCACCAAATACATTTTATTTATGTATTTATTCATTTATTTATTTACATTTGTTGACTGGGAGTGTCCGACTGGATGTAGGTCCATTTTCAGATGAGGCCCAGGGAGAAAAGCTCCACAGTTAAAATATATAGACAGTAGTTACGTTGGATTTACATAGCAATTAACAATTAGATTAACATAGCAATTTATTACAAACATAGTTACAGATGAAGAACATAGTACATCAGTAGACAACTAGAATCTTTATCTGCAAAGTACATAACAGACATTAACAATTGTTACAATAAGAAGTTCCTGCTGTATAATAAGTAGTAGGCTTATGAGCATACGAGCTTGCTATAATCAAGGTAGTTAGTGGGGTGGAAAGAAAGGTAGTGGTTGGATGGGGTGGGTGACATTAGAGTGGGAGTTGCAAGGGCATAGCCAGCATGTTTTTAGATGTGCTTTTAGTAAATTTTTGAAGTAGGTGCATGATGGTATGGAGGTAATTGTGGGTGGGAGGGAGTTCCATAATTTGGCTATGGCGCAAGAGAATAGTGCTTCACCAGCAGAGTTATTGGCTTTAGTGATCTGCAAGTGATTTTTGTTGCTGGATCTTACTGGTCTGGTGGTGTGATAGGGTTGGAGTAGATTCTGGAGGGATGGGACATTTAGTGGATGGTTTACTAGTTTGTGGGTGAGTGAGAGTTGACACCATTGAAGGAGGTGAGGGAGTTCAAGCCAGCCCAGTTCAGCAAGTGAGAGACAGTGGTGACTAAGGTAGGATGCCCCTGTGGCGAATTTGGCAATTTTATTGTAGCAGGTCTCTAGCTTGTTTAGATCGCATTGCCTTAGGTTGGTATATATTGGAGAGGCATAAAGTAGGGTGGATATAAGGTGGGAATTTGCTACTGAAATCTTTGCTGCTTTGGTGAGAAGCTGCTTATTTCTGTATAATGCTCCTAGTTTTTTGTGGACTTTTTTATGGTCATGGCTATGCGAATGTCAAATTTTAGTTTATTGTCTATTTCCACTCCTAGCAATTTGATGTGTTCTGTTGTGTGTATAGTGGTGTTGTATTTTGCTTTGATGTTAATGTGAGAGTTGTTTTGAGTATGTTTGGTGGGTTGGAAGATGAGTAGTTTAGTTTTGTTTGGGTTGAGTATTAACTGGGCATCAGATAACCAAGTTTCAACAGAGGAAAAGGCTTCCTGTGTGACTTTTTGCAGTTTTGGTAGGGACTGGGTTGAGTTATCTGTGAATTGTGTGAGTGTGCCATGTTTGGTGGCAGAGGCTAGATTATTGGTGAAATAGATCCTTGGGGAACCCCTATAGAGACAGGTAGTCAGGGAGATATGTAATTCTGCCATACAAAGGATTGTCGGCGATCAGACAGGTAACTCTGAAACCAGTTGGTGACTGATTGAGAGAAGGATAGGTTATTGAAGATAGAGATGAGTTGTTTGTGTGGGACCATGTCAAAAGCTTTAGATAGGTCTAGGAAAGTAGCAGAGGAGAGATATCCATTGTTTTTATGCTGAAGGATAGTATTAGTAAAGGAGAGTAAGGCAGTGGTGGTGCTATGGTTTGATTGAAAACCATGCTGAGTATTGGGAAGAAGGTTGTTAGTAAGGAGATTATCTGAGACCGAAGAGTGAATGCATCTCTCTAGTATTTTTGAGAGTGGAGAGAGAATAGCTATGGGGAGGTAACTGATTAGTTCTATGGAGGGGCCGCCTTTGTGAAGGGGAATTATATGTGATACTTTCCATAGTGTGGGAACGTAACTTTCTGAGAGAGATCAGTTAATCAAGATGGATACTGGGTAGGCCAGAGCATCATCTGTGATTTGTAGGTATTCATTTGGGAGGTTGTCTGCTGCTAATTTGGTGGGCTTAAGTTTAGTTAAGTGTTTTTTTATGTTGGAGGTAGGTACAGGAGAAAAAGGGAAGGTAGTGGGGAGCTTACTAGTTGACGGTGTGGGTTGGAGGGGAGGGGTGGTTGTGTTGTTTAGCTAGTGATAGTATGGTTTGTGTGAAGTGTGTGTTGAATGAGGTAGCAATAGGGGTACTGACTTTACCTGGGTGGAGGATGGAGTTTATGGAGGACCAGAATTGTTTGGGGCTGTGTTGGGATGAGTCTAGGGCAGACTGGTAGTATTGAAATTTGTCCTGTTTTATTAGCTTTTTGATTCTATTGCATAGTTCTAGGAATTTCTGTCTAGTTGAAGGGATTTTGGTTTTGCGCCAGTGCTCCCAGGCTTTATCCCTGTTTTTCATTCCTGACTTAGTGGTTTTCTGTAGCCATGGGGAGGGTTGTGCTTTGGTTCTGGAAAGTCTTATGGGGGCATGGTAATTAAGGATGCTCAGGAAGGTAGTATTAAAAAATTCAACTGCGTCATCAAGACTGAGATACTTTAGAGGATGCCAGTTACATTCTTTGAGGGATGAGATGAATGTGAGTGTGTTAAAGTTTAGTTTTTTACATATTTGACAGTAGATGACAGGTTTAGCTTGGGATAGGTATTTTTTGAGTAGGAATGTTGGGGAGTGATCACTGAGGCTATCTGATAAGCAGCCTGTTATATATGACTGGGGCTCTTACTGACTAGTATTCAATCCAGGGTAGTGTGCTTGCTGGAGTTTTTATTTATCCTGGCTGGTGACTGGACTAGTTGGGGGAAGCCATGAAGGTTTACATGATGGGTTGGATGGCTGCCAGAACAGGATTGCCAGTCAATATTGAAATCACCTAAAATTATAGTTTCTTGGGGGAGATGGGTAGACCAGCTGAGGAGGTTTTCTAGTGGAGGGATGTTTTGGCCAGGTGGGAAGTTGCATCCAATTATGTTGATGATTTTGTTTTAGTTTATTTTGAGGTTGGTATATATTATTTCTTCATTGCCTATTTGTGGAGCTGATGATTTTAAGATCTGGATGTTTAGATGCTGTTTAAATATTATAGCTACACCACCTCCTTTGAGGTTTTAGCCAGGTTTCTGTGAGGATGACTATATCTGGGGAGTACAAGTCTATGGTGGCATGAAGTTCATGGAGTTTGTTGGATATACTTCTAATATTTAGGCTTAGTAGAAGGAAGTCACTTGGCTTTCTCTTGGCTGTGATATGGGAGAAGTTGTGGTTTCTAGTCTGATTATGAGGACTGGGATTGGAGATGGTAGGGCCAGAGTTGGAGTGGATGTCTCCACTTAAAGCTAGTTTTGATTTGCATGAGGTTATTAGTTTTCTCAGTTTTTGAATGTGTTTGTTTATTAGGGAAACTTTATGATTGTGCTCTGTGGGTAATAGGTATGGTGGGAGGGTTACTATGTTAAGTTGTAGGGATGCTTTATGTTTGAGTAATATAGTTGGTAGAATATGTGGGGGGTGCACAGGGATGGTTCTTGAGTTGGTGAGAGGGGAGCTGAGTGAGGTTGAGACATGAGTGGTGTTGTGAGTAGTAGTACAATGGTAGTAGTTGAGTGGGGGAATGATGGAGTTTTGGTAGGATGTAAGATATGCAAGGAGAGTGCATGCAGTGAGCATAGGTAAGGTATGCTTGTACATGTTAGCTGAGGAGGAGTGATAGTAGTAGGAAATACATGCAAGTACTCTAGAGCTTAAGTTATCTCTACACAAAACAGCCACAGTTGAAAGGTTTAAAAACATTTAATAATAGATAAAAACGCAAGACAAATCTCATCAAGTCAATACAGCGCTAATCAGGAGTTCAGAGATCACAGGTAACTTTTAAAACAATATTGAAGGATAGTCTGACATAAATATAGAAAACAGCTAGACTAATCTGGCTAAATTCCTATCCAACTCTAAGAGCAATAGTAAGCTCTAAATAACTACTTACATACAGAGCAAAGCAAGTGCTGGTGAGCTGATGTTGGCTTCAGACAAAATCCAAAATGCTCAATCTTTCTCTCTGAGAAAGTCTTAAATTGATAATACCCAGTACTGCTGAGTCATTTCACATTATATCATTCTTTACACTTCTCTGGTTTAGTTTCCCAGGCTCACAGAACTTAAAATTTTAACATTTCCTTGATCTTGCAGCTGCCAGGAAACCACAGCAATACAAGACACTTTACATGTAAAACCTTATTAAGTATCTCTTAAATTAAGACAATAAAAAGAATTTCCTGGCCCAGATATCCTGCCTCCTAGCTTGAGATCAAACAGTCACAAAATGCTTGACTTATCAGCTTTCTTCTAACAGTGTGCACTGTGGTTACAGTCCTGAAGCTCAGAACATACACAGTTTTCTTTCTGTTTGTCAAACAAGCCTGTGGATCATATTCATATTTACAAGGACATAGAATTATTTACAAAATTCTATCTAGCTAGGCTGGCAGCCTTCACATACCCGCCACAGAGAACTCAAGCTAGTTTTTCAAGTGACCCTTGAGAAATATTGCTTGAGAGAGTTAGGTCTACCTGAGTATACCTTACCCCATTCCCTGTCTGGAGAGCTCATCTGTGTTGGCATTGCTAATCCCACTGTGGTGCTGCACTGACATATCATATGTTTGCAACCCTATGCTCCATCTTAACAACTTGGCATTTTTCTGGCTGGCTCGGTGTAACCCTGTTAGGGGATTGTGATCTGTTACTACAGTAAATTTCCTTCCATACAGATAAGGCTGAAGTTTCTGCAGTGCCTACACTATGGCTAGACATTCCTTTTCTACAGATGCATAGCATTCCTCTCTGGGTTGAATCCTGCAACTCAGATTAGCCACTGGGTGCTCATCTCCCTCTGACAAAGTCTGGCTAAGTACTGCCCCCACCCCATGGTTTGAAGAATCCACCAGCACAACAAATTCTTTGCTGTAACCTGGACTGGCTAACACAGGCGGTCCTCCCAAATCTTCTTTAAGCTTCTGGAATGCCTGCTCACGTGCTGGGGTCCACACTACCTTATCTGACCTGTTTTTCCTTGTCAGGTCTGTGAGGGGAGTAGCTATGGTACTATAACTGGAGAGGAACTTTCTGTAGTACCCTGCTGTCCCTAAGAATGCCCTTACCTGCTGTTTTGTAACAGGTGCAGGCCATGCCTGAATGGATTCCCCTTTGGCTGGTTCTGACCTGATCTTAGCACTCCCCACTCTATGTCCCAGGTAGGAGACCTCTGCCATACCCACCTGACATTTGCTGGTCTTAATGGTCAACCCTGCCCTCTGTAGTCTGCCCAGCACCTCCATAACATGCTGAAGGTGCTCTTGCCAGGATTGGCTGTAGATGGCAATATCATCTAGATAAGCAAGGCCAAACCAACCTGCTCCTGTTAGGATATGATCTACTTCCCTCTGGAAAGCTGCTGGGGCATTTTTCATCCCAAAGGACATTCTTGTGAACTCATACAAGCCAAAAGGAGTCACAAAGGCTGACCTCTCTCTAGCACTGGGAGTCAAGGGCACCTGCCAATAACCCTTGGTAAGATCAATGGTGGTAAGATACTTAGCCCCACCTAGCTGCTCTAGGGCCTCATCTGTCCTAGGCATGGGGTAAGTATATGACTGTGTGTGACTAATTTCCTGTAGTCCACACAGAACCTGGTGCTGCTATCCTTCTTTGGCAGCAGCACCACTGGAGAGGCTCAGGGACTGTTGGACTCTTGAATTATCCATAGTTCCAACATTTTCTGTATCACCTCCCACCAAATATGTTTGCCTCTCTCAAACACCCTATAAAGGGCCTGCCTAATAAGCCTTTAGGGTCCTGTATCCACCTGGTGCTGCACCAGGTGTGTGCACCCTGGTTTCCCAGTGAACATGTCCCAAAACTCCTGTAACACTGCTCGGAATTCTCGAACATGGGTAGGAGATAGCTGCTGGGACATTGCTAACCCTTCCACTGAGATATCAGTCCGGGCCTCACTGAGGAGATCAGTCACCAAATCTCTCTCAGAGTCTTCCTGCAATCCACTGCAAATTTTCAGCACAAGGGCCTCCCTATCATGGTAAGGTTTCATTATGTTAACATGGTACAATTTGTGCCCCTGCCTCCTGCCTAGCAGTTCTACCATGTAGTTAACATCACTGACCTTCCTTACCACCTTGTAGGGTCCCTCCCAGGCTGCTTGCAGCTTGTTGTGTCTGACAGGAATGACAACCATTACCTGCAGCCCTACAGCATGCTCTCTAGCTTGAGCATTCCTGTCATACCAGACTGTTTTCTGCTGTTGGGCTTCTGCCAGCTTCTCCTGGGTCAAGACCATGAGTTTCCCAAGCCTTGTCCTGAGGCTTAGGACATATGCCACAACAGACTCCTTGTGAGATTCACACTCAGCTTCCCACTCATCACAAATTAAATCTAGAGGTTCTCTCACCCTATGCCCATACAGCAACTCAAAGGGTGAAAACCCTGTGGATTCCTGGGGAACCTTTCTGTAAGCAAATATCAGAAGGGGAAAATATTTGTCCCACTCCCTCTTAAACTGGTCCACAAATGCCCATAACATGGACTTGAGTGTAGAGTTTAACCTCTCAACAACACCATTAGTCTGGGGATGGTAAGGGGTAGTCTTCAGGTGCTTCACCCCACACTACTTCCACAGACAAGCCAGCAGGTCTGACATGAAATTGACACCTCTGTCAGTCAGTATGTCTTTTAGGAAACCTACCCTGCTGAAAATCTCTAACAAAGCATTTGCCACTTTTTCTGCCTCAATGGAGGACAAAACCACTGCCTCAGGGTATCTTGTAGCATAATCTATTACCACTAGGATACACGTTTCCCTGTGGAACTTGGGGTACTCAAAGGCCTCACAATTTCCATAGCTACTCCCTGAAATGGCTCCTTAATCACAGGCAAAGGCATCAAAGGAGCTCTCACCTTGTCTCCTGCCTTGCCTACCTTTTGGCACAGCTCACATGTCCTGCAGTACCTTGTTACATGTCTGGAATTCCCAGGCCAATAGAAGTTCTCCATAATAAGTCTTTTTGTATGTTTTATGCCCATATGACCTGCAAAAGGAATATCATGGGCTATGGCTAAAAGCACCAGAATGTAGGCTCTAAGCACTACCAACTGCTGTATTCTTTCACCTTCTAGCCCTCCCTCAGGGGTCCACTCTCTATACAGTAAGCTTTAGTCCCATTATACAGATTCACCCTTCCCTTGAGAATCAAGTGCCTCCCTAGCTACCTGCCTCAGGCCTTGCAATGTAGGGTCTGAGAGCTGAGCCTGTCTCAACTCTCTCTTAGTAACCCTTCCCAGCTCCCCTTCCACAGGACATCTGGCATCCTCTGACAGCAGTGCCTCACTGTCAGTCTGGGTACTACTACTCACCTCTGCCCTTGCAGTCACTCTGTCCAAGGGACCATCAGTACCCACAAGTAGTCGTGCTCATCTTCAGTCTCACTGCTACAGTGTGGCTCCCTCCCGGAAGTAACCACCTCACAAGTCCTGGCTGTAAGTGTGCGGTCTGTCTGGGCCTCCCCCAGGCTACTAGACCCACATGCTTGTCTCCAAGCCTGACTACATGTAACTGCATGAGCACATGGTATTGCATTATCAAACTCTTTCCCTATTAGGACATCTGCAGGAAGGTAGTTTGGTACCCCTGTTGTCTCAAGACAAATTACTACTGGCTTTTTGTCTTTCCCACTTACTGTCTTTCTCACCTTTTGCTCCCCACCTTGCCTCTGTGGACTTCTATATGCCACATGGCCCCACTGGTTGCATTCAAAGCATTTTAACCCTAGGTCCTGGACGTGTACCTGGACTATTGCCTTCCCCTGCTACTGGCAGATTCTGTTGGGGCAGACTGGGCTGCCCACCATGGGTTCCTTTAGACCCATGAGCAGCACTAGGTGTCCCTTTCCTTTGCAGTACTGCCCTGCTTGCTAGGTATAGGTCTCCCTTCTTCCCCAACTCTTCTAACCAGATCCTCATGACCTCAGACAAAGTGCTAAGGGCTTGTTCCCTCACCAAAACATCTGCCAGCCCTTCAAAAGTGGTGACCTGACATCCACTCACCCACCTATGAAAATAAGTGCTTATTCAGCAACATAGTCACACACATGAAACTTTTTCCTATAAGCTTCAGGTGTTAGCTTAAAAAATTCTAGCAAACAATTCTTAACAGCAGTATAATCAAATAATGTACGATCATATATCTTGGACAATACAGTTATAGTTTTACCATGGAGTAAGGGGGTCAGGAACTGTACCCAGAGCCTTTGGTCAACATCATACTGTTTACATACTCTCTCAAACATATGAATGAAACTATCAAAATTATCCCCCTCTGTAAACTGCGGAAGACATTTACTAACCTTTTGTGCTTCTAGGGTCTGGTTACTCCCTTCTCCATTACCTCCATGACTCTGGCAAAGAGTCAACATCTCCTTTTCATGCTGCCTCTGCCTGTCCTTCTCCTCAGTTTCCAGGTGTAGCAGCTTCTCATTCTCCTCAGCCTGTAGATGTATCAGTCTCTCTGCTGCTTCTGTTTCCAAACACCTTGCCTCCAACTCAAGTTTCTAGCTCCAGGTGGATTTTTAAGTACTCTGCAGAAAGGTTGAGCTGTCCATTCTCTGAGTGTTGTACATCTCCTTGACCAGTCTGAACATCCTCTTGGTTGCTATTTTCTGCTGCAGCTGTGACCAAAGCTGCAATCAGGTCTGCTTTAGTCAGGTTCCATGTACCAGTCCTTTAGCCTAGCGCATCTCAGCCAACTTGCTGCTTGTCATCTTTCCATACTCTTCTGCTGACATGCTTGCCTGCTCTCCCTGACTAAGCTAACAAACAAAATAAAACCATTGTGATCTGAACTCTGAATATTCACTGCATGGCTGATTTAGAGTACAAAAACACCTTCAGTGATCACTGTACACAAGCTACAGGAGTTCACTATCCACACCACTACAAGCCAATTAATGTGTGATATGGCCAGCTCACCACTATCAAACAATTAATATCTGATGTGGATATCCCACCACTGCCAAACAATTAATATGGTGATGTCTGTGCACTGGCACAGTAATCAAGAAGCCTCAATCCTCACCACTAACACCAGTGAGGGGCGTGCACATTGGGAAGGATAACAAGTACACACACAGTAAAGTACAATTTCCCTTAAGAGCATACAGAGGTCACAGTCAGTCTGGATCTGGTTTTTCCCTTTCTTTCCAGATCCCCAATAAGACTCCCCATTGGCACAGCTATAGTGTCCAGATCTCAGCCTAGTGGTCAAGCTAAAACCTCCAGCACCCACTCTGTCCAACCAGTGCTTTGTGTCCCTGCCCATGTAGCTGACACACACACACACACATTCACACACACACACACACACACACACACACACACACACACACACACACACACACACACACACACACACACTTTAAGATTTGATTTATATACAAACACACACACACTCCTGGGGAAGGCTGGCACAGGTTCTCCAGCTCTGCCCTCTTTCTGCCTAGATTATAAGGTAGAAATCACTGCCACCAACCACTAATATCAGCTACTATAAGCCCAAAGGGTGACCAATTTCACCGTGTAATATTACTGTTATCCAAATAGTGTTACTGAGCAGCAAGACTATTGGAGTGGCTTGGACAGTATCACCAAATACATGCAAATACTCTCAAGCTTAAATTATCTCTACACAAAAGAGCCACAGTTGAAATGTTTAAAAATATGTAATAATAGGTAATAAAACATAAGACAAATCTCATCAATTCAGCACAGTGCTAATCAAGAGTTCAGAGATCACAGGAAACTTTTGAAACAATATTGTAGGATAGTCTGACATAAATATAGAAAACAGCTAGAGTAAGAGAAATACTAAGTTCTAAATAACTACTTAAATACAGAGCAAAGCAAGTGCTGGTGAGCTGATGTCAGCTTCAGGCAAAATCCAAAATTCTCAATCTTTCTCTCTGAGAAAGTCTTAAATTGATAACACGCTGTACTGCTGAGATATTTCACATTACATCATTCTGGTTTAGTTTTCCAGGCTCACAGAACTTAAAACTTTAACATTTCTTTGATCTTGAAGCTGCCAGGAAACCACAGCAATACAAGACAGTTTACATGTAAAACCTTAGTAATTATCTCTTATATTAAGACAATAGAAATAATTTCCTGGTCCAGACATCCTGTCTCCGAGCTTGAGATCAAACAATCACAAAATGCTTTACTTATCAGCTTTCTTCCAGCATGGTGCACTGTGGTTACATTCCTGAAGCTCAGAACATACACAGTTTTCTTTACATTTGTCAAACAAGCCTATCGATCATGTTCATATTTACAAGGACATACAATTATTTACAAAATTCTATGTAGCTAGGCTGGCAGCCTTCATACATGATTTTAAAGATATACATAGATTGCAGTTGAAGTTGAAATCATGTTGTCACTGAGCTAGTAACCAAGAGATAGGATATTCTGTATCATTTACAAATTAGGTCTGTTTGATGGAGACATTTCTAAAAGGGGCCTAATTTAATTTCCTCCTCTGATGTTATTGGTGACATAAAACAATTATGAACTGGGAAAGAGACCCAGAAAAGTCAAAGGTATGCTGTACATTGTCAGAAATAATATACTGATGGAAGAATATCTGCGTTAACAAACAGCAGTCATTCACATCTGAGGAGATGAAAAAATAGGAAAATGCGTTTTTCTCTCTCTCTCTTTCACCTTTGCCAGTTCTTTAAATTCTTTATAGCTACATTTTCAATTCTTATGACCTGTATTCACTCAATGGGTCAGGTTAACCTTATGTTTGAAATCTTATTGGAAGGACTATGACAATCCTCTGCTTTTTGTTTTGTTTACTATTGTACCTATGGTGGAGCTGGATTACAAAGCTTATTTACCATTACTGCAGCAATTTTTATTTGAATGTATATTTGCTAAGTATTTAAATCAGTAAAACACTTTCTGGACATACAAATGAACAATTTTCTATCTTTGTATATGGAAGTCAGCAAAACAGAAAGTGCTGGCCGCAAAACTGATTCAGAATCTGAAAGGGAGGTTGTCCTCTCTTCTAATGCATTCACTCCTCCATTGATTTAGGTTTTTCACTTTTTCAGCTTTACCTGGCTTCGTTAACTTCTTTTATTTGTATATGAAGCTAGTGCTTTTTGCTTCCTTAATTTACTGGCTTAATTAAACTTTCCAGAATTATTATTAATCTTATTATTAAAGCATAAACAAAAAGCAAAGTGAATGACATTTTGGAAACTGCTTAATTATTGTAATCACATTTGTAAAGGGATTTGGTCACTCTCATTAGAAATAACATCCAACAAAAAGAAGCATTGATAAGATAAGAAAGTAAGTACAAACAGTCAGTGTTTAAAAAGTACTATACTGTGCAATATAATGCCCTTCTGCAGTGTTGGAAGGTGTATGGCACTCTAAACCGTAAAAATAACTGATAAGAACATGCAACAATGCAAGGTATTTACAGGTGCCACCCACTTACCTACATCAATGCATTTCAGAGTGAAACCTCAATGGTACCCTACAAGTGAGAAGCAACTGTGCTTGCAATTTCAAGTCAATATTTAAAACCAATAAGATAAATATGACTAAAACACTATGCTTTGTTGTTATAGTGATTCTCTTCAAAGGTGATGAATAGAAAACATTATAGTCTACCAGATATTAAGGTGTACTTTGACTGACACTTGTTAGACTGGAAGAAAAAAGGCATTGGCCAGATGTTAGAATGGTACGTGTGTGTGTGCATCAGTCTATAGAAATGAATTAACTGTACTGCTTAGAAGGTTTAAAGATAAATAACTCTGAAGGCTATAGGGAAAGAGTGCTATTACAATCTGGTCGTATTCTTCATATTTTCTGAACACAGCTAACATTTATAGCATTAAAGGAGAACTTTGAAAACTTTAATCACCCAACTTGCAAGCACATAGGTATCTGAATTAATCCAAAAAGAATGTACAGTTTTTGGTTATTTTTAGAATCCTGTTTCTTTCTGATAAATTACATAGCACCCAATGATCACGAGTAATACTTCAAATGCCACTGTTAGAAGATAGTAATTGTCAAATGAAAAGAATTGCTAGATTCCACTGAGTCCTATAATACAACAAAAGGAACCAGTTATAATGTCAAAATGAATGGACAAAGCTACAAAATATTGTGACCATATTAAGTTATTTAATGTGGGTTTATCTTAATCAAATTAATTTAGAATGTTCTTTGTATAATGAGCTTAACTTTATGCATACATTTTATAATTGAATTTTAATGCTGAAAGTCATATTCAGTACTCAAGTTCATTGTACTTTACATTTTATTTTGAAAATCATTATAATCTATGCATGTATTCAATGAAGAAAGTTGAACCTCATTTACATGGACCATGTGGCAAAGATGGGTTACAAACTATGCTATATATTGTATGTTTAACATACATATAGATAGGTTTCCAAGAATTAGTCGATCCTACTAAATATCGATGTGAAAAATGTCAGCAGCATAATGTAGTGAACACTTTCATCGACACACTACAAAGCGTATGCAGAAAAACAGCCTCAGCACATGCAAATTCTAAAAACAAAAAATCTAAAAAAAAAGGCTCCCTGCACCCCCATGTGAGGGATGTGCACCCTACACCCCTGCTAATTATAAAAACTAACTCTAACATCACACAACATTGGGGGAAGGACATATCCCCCACTCCATGAACTGTGTGAACTTGTACACTTGTCAACCAAATGCAGTTTGCAAAACAGCTCTGAACAGAACAGTGTTTAGACTATATGAAGGTCACCTATCTATAATTCATTACATATTAGAATATAACAATATGCAACTCCTAAAATATCAATGCTGACCGAATGGAAATAGTATTATTTTATTTAATTATTTTATTTAATATACGTTGTTTCTAATAACCAGACAAGTGTTCTACTGCTGTCACATTGACAGCATGTCATATTGTATTACTCCCGTCACATGGATAGCATATCATATTGTATCACTACTGTCATATGGATTGCATATCATGTTTCATCACTACTGTCACATGGCTAGCATGTCATGCTGCACACTACCAGCTGTAGGGTTACTGCTTCTATATGTTGTGAAACTGCTAACAGCAGTTCACAGAGCACATTATTATTATGTGTTTTTCTTTTACATTAGTAGCACAGTCAAAAGCTGCAATATATTGTGTATCACTGATTGAACACTACCCATCTTGAAACTGGTCCATGAGAATGAGATTAACATGTAGATCACACCAAGAATCAGGGTGATTTCAGGTGATTTGATTAGTTTAATACCTTCTTACATTCCTAGAAATTTACATGAGTATACCTGTAGGGGCAGCAGGAGTTAGAGGTCTAGGAGGACGTGGCTACCTGGCTTATACTGGCCTCGGCCGAGGCTATGCTGCATACCACATCAAGTCTGACAAGCAAGGAGAAGACAAGCTATATGATATTTTGCCTGGAATGGAGCTTACACCAATGAATCCTGTAACTTTAAAGCCTCAAGGGATCAAAAGTGCGCACCAGGTAACAACCACCACTTATCATGCTATGAAACCCAAGTCCTTTGTTCATCACCAAGAGTCTAATGGAAACATTTAAAGTAGTTTTAATGAAAATGTACACTGATGAAGCATTCTGCTTAATTCACTTCATTTTTTTTACCACAGAAATCTACCAGGATACAAATAACTAACAGAGAAAATGTTATGGCTCTCTATAGTGCACTTTCAGCATCAGCTGATATGCAACAGCATGAATTCTAGTTGAATTTAGCCACTGAAAATGTCAAACTATAGTTAAGAACAATACAGGCAAAACCAGGGAAGATGCTACTACTGCATGTTTTTTTATCTGATATCTTCATAATCACAAGTACTGCTTGCATTGTCCTTAAGTTTTAAGAGTCTAAAAATTAATGAAGATATGCAAATATCTCTGGTATTATAAAATTAGGAAGGACCTATTAGTTTTCAAACTAAAAACAACTTAAGTACACTCATTTTGTTTATTTTCATGTCATTATTTTTTTTTTTACTTTACTGGTACCTCTTTCATTATATTTCCTCTGGCACCCTCAGCACACCTTCATCTTCTGTAGTCCCTAATTCCCAACACCTCCCTCCTGCACCAGAGGTTGCATATACAGGGATCTGGTTGTTGGATGCTAGTGCTTTCAAGTTTGGGTGCCAGGCTGCTTGTATATATGCACTAATGTATGCAGGGTCATAATAATAAGCTCTTTATTTATTTATCTCACTGCTGGCTCCCTGATCCTCAGTCATGGTTGAAAGATAGTATTAAGTCCAATCCCTACTATCCATGATAAACATCAGGCCATTTGTTGCTTCATTTTTTCTGACAGTCTGACTGCTCCAACATGCAGCCCAGTAACTAAATCAATGTGACCAACTTCAAAGATGTCCATTCCTTTATGTCAGTGAAACTTCTATATACTACTTTCAACTCTGTTTTCGTAAACAACAATTATTAGATAATGTGCTTCTCATGTATACAAAAGGCAAGCAGATAAAACTGTATATCACTCTTAATACTCCATTTTGTTAGTTATTTATATTACAGTTCATGCATTGTACATTACCAAGCAATGCAGGCTCAAGGCAGGCAAATCAAACTCAGGAAACAGCCCAGAATACAACAGTAAGTAAAACTGTGGCTCAAAGAACTAAAATAGAAAGAGGACATTTTTTAAATATAAATCAGACTCAAGCTTTCATGTTTCAAAGGGGTTTTGTCTGGTGTTAAAAAACTATTGCAAAGAGATAGTCGAATACTATAGTGAGTCATTTGACCATTCAAGTAGTGACTGAGTGCTAGGTTCATTGGTTGAAAGTGTGTTTCTTTAACCAGTAAGGGCTTAGTCATTGAAGCTTCAACATTTAGTATACCCTGTCAATAACATCCTGGCTGCATGACCCAGGAGTGGTGCTATGGGTTTCTATCTGCTCATCAAGGCAAGTTTTAAAAAGTGATAGTGAACTATATTGTTAAATGTGTAGCAGAACATTGTTCCACAGGTATGCAATATTTTAGGACACACTTCTGTTTATGTTACCATGGAGATTTACATACTTAGACTGAATAATAGTGGCATTTTCAGATTTATGAAGATGGAAGAGGTCAAACAGACCAAGGATTTTTGTATCCTTGAAAGCTAAATAAAGGTCACTGTGTAGGAACATATAAGAGACAGAATAGAATATGAGTGCTTTTAACCTACCTGGGCAGCTCAAGAAGCTCACACCTGAGATGTTTTCCTAGTTAGAAACCACTGTGTTTCTAAAGTTGGGTTAGGTGTTTGTTGAGTACATACCAGTGGAGGGGTCACTGCATTCTATTATAGGCTGACAAGAGCAGAAGAAAATGAGAACCTCTGTCTCTCTGAAAGGTACTTATTTGGTGATAAGATGATCAGGGTAGAATGATGTCCATACTATGCCTGATGTGATCGTTGAAGGATAAGTAGTTTATGAATGTGCCCAGGAAAGGTTTCAGTCTTCAGGGGGAATTATTTAATTGGCAAGTGCTGGTGTGTGTTCTTTTCAACAAGTATTATACTACATTTTTACATTAAGCTTGAGCCCATCATTGGTGCATTAAGTACTGGAATGATTTAGTCTTTCTTGTAGAATACAGCTGTCAGCAGGAGACTTCATGACAAACCCCCCAAGATTGCAGCAGCTATTAGCCAACTTGGTTAGCCATAAATCATTGCAATCAGCCTTGACATCTGAAAAATAAACAGTGAATAGAAAAGAACCCTTATAGGGCACCACTTGTCACAAGTCTTTTAAAAATTATCTAACACCAACCCTTACAAAGCGAACCCCATCAGAAAGCCAGTTAGCTATCCAGTGGAGAACATAAGGGTTTATATATAGGAAAGTGAGTTTTAAAAAATAACGTACCATAGAATACTGCCAAAAACCTTACCATGATACAAGTAGGAAGCATGGATAAACTGAGCAGTATCTAGGATATACCTCTGAACTGTACAGATTTATGCAGAATGTCTAGCTTTTTGGGTCATATTTTTGATCCGATTTTCATAAAAGTGTGGTTTTTCTAACAAATTAGTGGCAAATCAATAACAATTGAAGTAAGAAAATAATGACAGATGTTTGAGTTTCAGACTTCATATCCTTTAGAAAAATTCATGTTAATGCAAAACCTGTTATTCTATCAACTTTCGATGTTTGTAAGAGCAATATTTAAAAATTGTCTATTTTTGGCCTTTTGTCCCATTTTTATTTATGGCTTTGTCCAGATTTCTTGCTCTAAAGAGGTTAAGAGGTATGGTCTAGGGCCTCTGTGACATTTTCAAAAATAACTGCAAGATTCAGTAGGCAGTATCTACCTTTGAGGAAGATAAAGTGGTTTAAGTTGAGAGGACTGTAAGTTTCTGGTATCACTGTGTTTGAGGTTGGCAATATGTTGCATAACCTTACAACTACTATTGGTAAAAATAACGAGTCTGTTGTTTTGGAGGTCAGTGGCGCTGCCATCTTTGCCATTCTGCAGGTTTAAGGAATGCACCCAGTGGAGAGATTGTGGTGGAACAGATTGAGGAAGAGATCGATTTGGCTATGATTAGTGTTAATTTAGACAACCAGGTATACTATCAGTGCCTACAGAACTAGTATTCTTGATTTAGTAAGTACTGGTAAGACCTGTTTCAATAAGAATATAGGGGGATGAGGTGGCTGGGCAAGAATGGGGAAGATGCTTTAGAGGGTTGGGAGGCTGGCCTAATGGTTAAGGTGTTTGCCTTACAAACACAAGATGCAGGGTTTGAGTCTCACAAGGAAAACTTGGCTAGGCTTAAAATGACTCACAAGGGCAGTTAGCCTAGTACTAACCTATGAAGGATTATGAGAAATTTGAAGAAACATTTTCCATGAGTATATTAGTTATGCCCTCAGGCTCAGAGTGAAAAGTGAAATTTAAGATAAATTCTGAATAGAGCTAGTTATTACTTTTGAGTTTTCAGACACAGGTAAAGAAGACTTTCTAATTATCATTGCAGAATGTGACTCCTGAAATCCTTATATCCTTATAAACATGTTTAAGAGCCCTCTGTTTTTGTAATAGGCATGTGTTAACTTAGTGCATAAGGCAAAACGTTCTCTTTTTTTTTTTATTGTAGAGATTGTTTATTTTTTCAGTGTTCACACTAAAGGTGTGTTTCTGAATTACCAGACCTACATGTTAAAAAGTGGAACAGATATTTTTATTCAAGAGCTCAGATGAATGTAGGAGACAGAGGTATATATGGCAGCCTTGATGGAAGGTTCATTATGGAGTGGGGTGGGGAGATCCTGTTGAATGTTCATAGGTCATCAGTGAATGGTAGAAAGCCTGTCTTAGAAAGCCTTTAAGTAGAGATAGCTTCACTGGTGATGTAGATTTAGGTTTTGGGGAGAACATGAAGTTTAAGGATTGGAACTGTCCACATTTCAAACTGAAGCAGCTCCTGATAGCACAGGAGCCAGCCAATGAAATTAGAATTTCAGCAGAAAGCACTGTGGTCTTATCTATTACAATAAAACAAACATGCACACAGCAAAATTTGCAGTTTATTCTGTCAAACAAATGAAGATTCAACAAAATGACCCGGTAATTATATATGTATATATACATACAGCAGTTAAAACTGTTATAGGGTAGTGTATAGGACAACACGTTGAGATATTTTGGGGGATTGTGCTTGGGTCTAATTAGCACTGAAGTAAAGTTTTAATATCTCTCATGCAGTTATGTAGGAAGTATTAATATTACTGACAGAATTGCCAGCTGTGTTTGCATAGAGGCCTAAAGTCTTGACTGAGGCCCAGGCAATCTGAGTTTGGTTAGCTACATGGACATCTGATAGACCTGGTGTGGGAGAAGAGAGTGATACAGCTTTACTAAGTTACATCTTCTTTAGGGTACTATAGGAACGCATGCCCAAGACACATATTCCTATCATTGAATCCCTGTTGCAGATAATAGACTTCATGGGAGTCCTGGCTTTAGGTTGTCAGGGCTGACATGTTATTGTTGATGGCAATTTTAGAAGCCTGGATATTTTACTGCACATGTGCAGTGGAGTTAGGGCTGAAAAATGCAAAAACACAACCACCATTAAGCAATGACAGCTCTGTATCAGCTCTCACCCTGGAGTAGGAGATCAAATGTTCTGAATGGCTGAGATAAGTTCTCATGGTTGGCAGATAATGGCGGTAACCCTCAGAAAATATTACAACCACAGCACTATCAATACAGTGCCAGTTTAGCATGAAGTGGTCTCTTAGTATTAGTCCTTAATAATATTGATAGTCTTGGTGGGAAGAAGAAGAAGAAAGATTCTCCAAGCTTTGGAAGCTGTAATGAAGAAATGCAGGTGTCCATATCAGTGATGAGAATCCAAAAGCTTGGTAAATAATTTACTTAATAAACTATGGTCTTGTGAGGTATAACACCTTTTATATGACATTCTAGGTGGTAACATACAGTTTTGGTAAGTCACATGGTTCTATATTTTAGGCTGTCTTTATCTATCAGTTACTAGAGAGAAACAGTTGTAGGTATTAGTTAAAAGCTCAAAGACAAAACATGAGGCTTGGTAATAGGTTGTTTTAAGTTTGTCAGTTATTGATGACCTTGGATTGGTGAAAAGGGATGACAAATACAAAACAGTAGATAAAGGAAAACCTGAGGAAGTTACCAGTCTGGATGCAGGTCTAGATGCAGCACTGAGGCAGTGTTTGGTATGGCAGAACGATCTGAATTTGCAATTGAAATTGCTAATTAATGTGATGATGTAATAATCAGATCTCAGTGAAGGGTTAGAACTTGGTCATGAATTAAAACTACATGTTATTCAGATATATAATTAGAAGTCTGTGATGTTTGATGGGGACATGGCCCCAGCAATAAATTGTCTCCTTCTGCAGGGTTAAACCTTAACTAGTAGGTAATTCTAGAAAATGCATTGCATTAACCTTCTTACTCCCATAACTTGTCTTTACTGCTCTCTTACTAATGAATGCACAAGCATCCCAATGTAAGTTAAATGAACAGTGTTGTAACTAAATGTGCAGCTGACCTGCTTTACAAAGCTCACCACTGTGTAAACAACTCCACTGATAAGCCATCTCACTTCCTAACCTTAACACAGCTAGTCTCCACTCATACCTCATATACAAACCTGAAACATACTCCAGTCTAACTCATATTCTTCAACACTATTCCCCTAGCAGAACTCTTCACTCTGCCATAAAACTGCTATTACAAATAACTCAATTCAGCAATTATGCAGGTGATTTTCTCTATTCTTCCTTTGTCTCCAAAATATGAAATACCATTCCCCTTTCTCTCAGACTAGTTAGCAGTCAGGGTATACCTGTTGGATACCTGCATACGCTCCTGTTCTTCATCAGGATAAACATACCTGTCTATTAAACACTTGCTATGTAGCACACACCACACTGGCTTTCTTCCAAGCATTTTACTTCAAACTGCTGAACCTCCTAATTTCATTGATTGAGACTTGAACATGACCAATATAAACTTTTATTATTGTAATTTCTGACATTGAATAATTATTTTCTCTGTATATCTTATCTACTGGTCTTTACTTTTTTATTTTTTTTTGTATTTTTCCATTTTTGTTTTGAGTATTTTATGTTTTATAATTTTGTAGTCCTTGTATATTTGTGGAGCTTTTATCCATAGAAAGACAGCTTCATGCCCAGATAGGCCATCCCAGTAAAGAAATGCAAAATAAAATAAAGTAAACTAAAATTAAATAAGAGTAGGACAGTAGAAATTTGATTTTCTTGTTGTTCAATTTTAGTACAGATTATTTGATCATTTTTTGACGGTTGAGCTAAATGTGCTTGGGAGAAACAGTTTGATCTGAGTGATAGATATGGAGTACAGAGATATATCAAACATACTGAATAATGTTATCAGGATGATACACAGTGTACGTGTCATTTACTAATATGGTAAATGACAGGGGGGTCCAAGGACAGAGCCATTGGGATCCCCAGGTTGTGCAACCTGAAGAGGACATATTGGATTAGACCATTTGGCAAAATAGAAAGGATGGGCAAGGATGCTGCTAATCCATTTGAGGGTATTTGCGGCAGGGTGCTGCTTGGATAGTCTGGAGAGTAGAATGTGATGAACTATGTTAAATGATTTCGGTACATCACCAAAAATTATGCAGCTCTAATAGTCACCACTGAGTTATTGTGAGATAATTAATAGATTGTCCATAGTTAACTTCATGCTGCAACCTTTCATAATGCAGACTCACTCAGTATTGGCATATGCTTGGTTCCCATCTGATTATTCAGTTTGTCATTTAGTGGAATTAATAAAGCTGTCTTCTCTATTTCAACTTGTATTTTGTTTGTTGTTTTTGAAATCATTTGATTTATACAAGAATAGCTTTTAGTAGTTTTATTCCTATATATTTTAAAACATTGTCCTCTGTCTATTATATCTGGACACTAAAAACTCAATTTATGGTTTAGTTCTGCATTTAAAATCAGAATTGTTCTCTGTCTTATAATGTAATCATAACTTACTTCTCACATATGTATATCAAATACTGTACAAGATACTTTAGTCTCTTAAGTATAAGTAAGATCTTTGATCACATTGATTTTCTTCCTGTATCATCTTTGTCTAATGTTTTTCTCTTTCCCTTAGAGAGAGAGTAATACTTAGTAAAAGGTCTTACTGTTGCAATATATAAGGTTTTGGGAATAATTGGGTCTCTTGATACATGACTCTAACCTTACTTTTGGTAGTACTGAACTTTAATCTGCACCACTGGCCCAATTCTGCAAGCTAATTAACTACTTATTTAAGTCTTCAATTTCTTTTGAGTGTTTTATCTTTACCCATATGTTATAGTCATCAATGTATTTAGTTATCCATTCATTTTGAGCCATTGATAGGGTTGAGAACACCATGTTAAAAGAACTGGTTCCAATACAGGGACCCTGAGGGACTCCTGTGCTAATAAATGTCCATGATGATGTCATCCCCTGAACTACAAGACTTTGTTCTCTGTTGTTATCTAGTTTCCAATCCAATAGTAAGGTATGGATTTACACCTACACTGAAAAGATGTAATATATTCTGTTCATAGAATAAGAAATGAAATGCCTTAGTGACATCAAGATAGATCACTGGACATTCTTTCCCTTGATCTAATAAAAGAGAGACCTTCTCACAGAAAGATCTCACAGAACTTTCTTTGACAAACTGTAGAGAATCTTTTCCTTTTATAAATTCATTCTATGTAAGAGCCACTGAGAGCCCATAATTACCATCCACCTCCAATTAAGTAATAAACATTTTTTCAGAACATTTTCCTATGATATTAGTGAGATTTTACTGGTTTATTGCTAGATTTTTCATTTTTGTTACCTCCCTTATACAAAATGAATGATCATTTCCAGTCCTTGGCTACTACTCAAAGTTGGAACACTTTATTAAACAAACATGTTAATGGCTAAGTTACACTGATAAAGATCATATATACAAAATTAACAGAAAAGTTAAATGGTCCCACTGATTCTGATTTTTTTAACCTCACTCACTGCTTTACAAACATCTACCTTTGTTATTTTAAGACATGAAGCAGGCACAGTCAGTAACAGTGATTATTATTAGTATAATATCATGCAGACAGTTCAGTAAAATATTCATTCAGTGTATGTGCTATTTCAAAATGTCTAATAATAATAATAATAATAATAATAATAATAATAATAATGCTGTTTTTGTTATGAAAAGAGCAGTTTCATGATGTTGCTTAGTTGGTACCTGTGCTGCAAGTAAGAGAAAAGGCTGTTATTTATGTGTCTCAGTAGCAGATAATGCAGTGTGTTCTGGAATATATTATAGAGAATGGAGGAAAGACTGCAATAGGTCTATATTATCTTAATTCAGCAGAGGGGTCATCTTTGTGAAGTGGCATTAGTATAGCATATGTCTGAGCATTTAGGAATTTTCCCTCTTTAATTTGACCTATTTATCAACACTGATGCAGGGTAAGCCAAGGCTGCAGTGACAAGCTTGAGAACGTTGTTAGGCAGATTATTAGAGATACTTGACAAGGTTTTAAGCTTTTCAACATTTTATAGGCAATACTAGTGGTTACTTCAAATGAAGTAGGTTGTTAAAGCGATTAAGAATCAAAGGTGGGTTAGAGATGATAAAGATGTGGATACTGGTACCTTAATGAGGGGAATGAAAGAAATAGGGTGTAGAAATGGTGACAAAATGTATGTAGTAATTCTAAGAGGTTCTGCTGGGAAAGAGTTTTGCTAGGGAGTGCATAATGGAATCAATTATAGAGTACAACTTTTCTGTATTGTACAAGTGTTTTCAGGGTAGTGTTCTATTTTATTCAGTCTGACATGTTTTGAGGTTAACCATTTTGAACTATTTCCAGTTAGTGTCACCTTCTTACATAATATGTTTGAAGTAAAGGGGTTTCCCCTGGAAGGTGTTTATTATTGTGACTCCCGTGCACTGGCCCAGTAATCAAGGAGCCTCAATCCCCACCACTAACACCAGTGAAGGGCACCCATACAGGGAAAAAGATAATAAATACACACACAGTAAAGTACAATTTCCCTTAAGAGCACACAGAGATCACAGTCAGTCTTGGGATAGTTTTTCCCTTTCCCTCCAGGTCCCCAATAAGACTCCCCACTGGCATAGCTATAGGGTCCAGATCTCAGCCTAGTGGGCAAGCTAAAACCTCAAGCACCCTCTCTGTCCAACCAGTGCTTCATGTCCCTGTCCATGTAGCTGTCACACACACACACTTTGAGATATGAGTTTATACAACCACACACACACACTCCTGGGGAAGACTGGCACAGGTTCTCCAGCTGTGCCCCTTTTACCCAGAATATATGGTAGAAATCACTGCCACCACCCAGCTAATATTTATCAGCTACTCAAAGGCCCTTATGAAAGGGTGCCCAATTATTACCGTGCAATATTATTATCCAAATGGAAGTGCAACCTAACAGTCAAGACTTATTTGGAGTGACTTGGTAAAGCCTCACTGTATACATGCAATGTACTCTTAGAGCTTAAATTATCTCTACACAAAAAAGCCACAATTGAAAGGTTTAAAAATATTTAATAATAAGTAAAAAAACACAAGACAATACTTCTTACTAAACAGTGCTAGTCAAGAGTTCAGAGATCAAGGAAAATGCTTAAAATAATACAGTAGAATAGCTCTGACATCACAGAAAAACAAACTAGTCTAATCTTCCTATTTCCTAGCTATATCTAAGTGAAAACACAGTTTAAGTCATACTTACATATAGATACAGGCAATGTGGTGAGTTGGATGTTCTCAAAACAAATGATCTCATTCTTTCTGTCCTTAAATTGATAACACAGTACCAATGATTCATTTCAGATTACATCATTTATTTCTGGTTCCCAGGCTAACAGACTGTCAGAGGTTAATAGCCCCTTTGATATTGTAGCTTGTCAGGAAACAGAGCAATAAAATAAATTATACACGCAAATTCTAGCCATTAACTCTGGCCTGAAAACAATAGGCAGAATGCCTTCATCCAGACATATTGTCTCCGAGTTTTGACATCAAAGAAATGACTTGTCAGCTTTGTTACAGCAGAGTGCACTGTTGTTATGTTTTTGCAGTTCCACATTCAACACCATTTTTCCCATTTAAGAGAACATGTCTGTGGCTTATATTAATATTTACAAATGACATAATTATCTATAAAATTCTATCTGGCTAGGATGGCAGCCTTCACCTATCTTCACACACCCCCCCCCCGAAGAACTCAAACTAGTTTTGCAGGTGACCCTTGAGAAATTTTGCTTGAGATGGCTAGGTCTGTCTGAGTATATCTTACCCCATTCCCTGTCTGGAAAGCCCATCTGCATTGGCATTGTTAATTCCACTGCGGTGCTGCACTGACATGACATATATGCTTGGAACGCTAAGCTCCATCTTAGCAACTTGGCATTTTGCTGGCTGGCTTGGTGTAACCATGTTAGGGGGTTGTGATCTGTCACTACAGTGAATTTTCTTCCATACAGATAAGGATGAAGTTTCTGCAGTGCCCACACTATGGCTAGACATTCCTTTTCTACAGCTGCGTAGCATTCCTCCCTGGGTTGGAGCCTACAACTGAGATAAACCACTGGGTGCTCTTCTCCCTCTGAAGAAATCTGGCTAAGTAAAGCCCCCACCCCATGGTTCGAAGCATCGAGCTACACAACAAATTCTTTGCTGTAATCTAAATTGGCTAACACAGGAGGTCTTTAAGCTTCTAGAATGCCTGCTCACATGCTGTGGTCCACACTACCTTAGCTGGCCTGGTCTTCCTTGTCAGGTCTGTGAGGGGAGCAGCTATGGTATTATAACTGGGGATGAACTTTTTGTAGTACCCTGCTGTCCCCAAGAATGCCCTCACCTGCATTTTGGTAACAGGTGCAGGCCAGTCCTGAATGGCTTCTACTTTGGCAGGTTCTGGGATGATCTTACCACTCCCCACTCTATGTCTCAGATAGGAGACTTCTGCCATACCCACCTCAGATTTGCTGGACTTAATGGTCAACCCTGCCCTCTTAGTCTGCCCAGCACCTCCCTGACATGCTGAAGGTGCTCTTGCCAGGAATGACTGTAGATGGCAATATCATCTAGGTAAGCAAGAGTGAACCCTCCTGCTCCTGCTAGGATATGATCTACCATCCTCTGGAAAGTCACTGGGGCATTTATCATCCCAAAGGGCATCTTTGTTAACTCATACAAGCCAAAAGGAGTCACAAAGGCTGACAATTTTTATCACTGTGAGTCAAGGGCACCTGCCAGTAACCCTTGGTAAGATCAATAGTTGTAAGACACTTAGGCCCACCCAGCTACTCTAGGGCCTCATCTGTCCTAGGCATAGTGTAAGCATCTGACTCTGTGTGACTATTTAATTTCCTGTAGTCCACACAGAACCTGGTGCTACCATCCTTCTTTGGCAACAGCACCACTGGGGAGGCCCAGGGACTGTTGGACTCTTGAATCACCCCTAGTTCCAACATCTCCTGTATCTTCTTCCTCAGAGGCTGTTTGACTGTCGCAGGCATCCTATAAGGGACCTGTCTAATAGGCCTTTGGGGTCCAGTATCCACCTGGTGCTGCACCAGGTGGGTGCATCCTGGTTTCACAGTGAACATATCCCCAAACTCCCGTAACACTGCTCGGATTTCTCAAAATTGGGTAAGCGATAGCTGCTGGGACATTGCTACCCCTTCCACTGAGGTGACAGTCCAAGCCTCACTGAGGGGATCAGTCACCAGATCTCCCTCAGACTCCTCCTGAAATCCATTGCAAATGCACAGCACAAGGGCCTCCCTATCATGGTAAGGTTTCATCATGTTAACATGTTACAATTTGTGCCCCTGCCTCCTTGTAGGGTCCATCCCGAGCTTCTTGCAGCTTGTTGTGTCTGACAGGAATGAGACCCATTACCTGTTGCCCCACAGCATACTCTCTAGCTCGAGCATTCCTGTCATACCACACCTATCTGTTGTTGGTCTTCTGCCAGGTTCTCCTGAGCCAAGCCTATGAGTTCCTTGAGCCTTGTCCTGAGGTTTAGGACATATGCCACAACAGACTCCTTGTAATGTTCACACACACACCTTCCCACTCATCTCAAATTAAACCTAGAGGTCCCCTCAACCTATGCCTATACAGCAACTCAAAGAGTGAAAAACCTGTGGATTCCTGTGGAACCTCTCTGTAAGCAAACAACAGATGTGGTAAATATTTGTCTCACTCCTTCTTAAACTGGTCTGCTAATGCCTATAGCATGGACTTTATTGTAGAGTTTAACTTCTCAACAAGACAATTAGTCTGGGGATGGTAGGGGGTGGTTTTCATGTGCTTCACCCCACAGTACTTCCACAGACAAGCCAGCAGGTCTGACATGAGTTTGGAACCTCTGTCAGTCAGTATTTCTTTTGGGAAACCTACCCTGCTAAAAATCTCTAACAAAGCATTTGCCACATTTTCCGCCTCAATGGAGGATAGAGCCAAAGCATCAGGGTATCGTGTAGCATAATCCACTACCACTAGTATATACTTTTCCCTGTGGAACCTGGGGTACTCAGAGACCCCACAATATCTATAGCTACCCTTTGAAATAGCTCCTGAATCACAGGCAAAGGCATCAAAGGAGCTCTCACCTTGTCTCCTGCCTTGCCTACCTTTTGGCACTGCTCACATGTCCTCCCGTACCCTGTTACATCTCTGGAAATTCCAGGCCAATAGAAGTTCTGGATAATGCATTTCTTTGTATGTTTTATGCTCATATGACCTGCAAAGGGAATATCATGGGCTATGGCTAGAAGTGCCAGACAATAGGATCTAGGCACTTACCAACTGCTGTACCCTCTCACCCTTTAGCCCTCCCTTAAGAGTCCACTCTCTATACAGTAACCCTTTGCCCTAGTATACAGATTCCCCCTTCCCTTGAGAATCAGGTGCCTCCCTAGCTACCTGCCTCAGGCCTTGCAATGTAGGATCTGAGAGCTGAGCTTGTCTCAACTCTCTCCTTGTAACCCTTCCCAGCTCCCCTTCCACAGGAAGTCTGGCATCCTCTGACAGTGGTGCCTCACTGTCAGCCTGGGTACTACTACTCACCTCTACCTTTGCAGTCACTCTGACCAAGGGAACATCAGAACTCACAAGCAGCTGTGGCTCACATTCAGTCTCACTGCTACAGAGTGGCTCCCACCCTGAAGTAACCACCTCACCAGTCTAGGCTGCAAGTATGCAGTCTATCTGGGTCTACCCCTGGCTACCAGACCCACATGCTTGTCTCCTTGCCTGACAGCAGGTAACTGCATAAGCACATGGTACTGCCTCATCCAAATCCTTTCCTATCAGGACATCTGCAGGATGGTAGTTTGGTACCCCTGTTGTCTCAAGACAACCTACTATTGGCATTTTGTCTTCCCCACGTACTGTCTCTCTCACCTTTTGTTCCCCACCTTGCCTCTGTGGACATCTGTATGCCACATGGCTCCACTGGTTACATTCAAAACATTTAACCCTAGGTCCTGGATGTGTACCTGGACTAGTGGCTTCCCCTGCTACTGGCAGATTGTGTTGGGGCAGTCTGTGCTACCCTCATGGGTTCCTTTAGACCCATGAGCAGTACTGGGGGTCCCTTTCCTGTGCAGCGATGCCCTGCTTTCTAGGTATAGGTCTCCCTTCTTCCTCAACTCCTCTGAAGTAGCACACTGTCTGTTAGCTAACCAGATCCTCATGTCCTCGGGTAAAGTGCTAAGGGCTTGTTCCCTCACCAAAAGGTTTGCAAGCCCTTCAAAAGTGGTGACCTGACAACCACTCACCCACCTATGAAAATAAGTGCTCAGTTCAGCAACATATTCACACACACTTTCATCTGCCTTGCATCTATGCTCACAAAACTTTTTCCTGTAAGTTTCAGGTATTAAAGCTTAAAACATTCTAACAAGTGATTTTTAACAGCAGTATAATCAAAATATTCACAATCAACAAATTTAGACAACACAGTTACAGCTTTACCATGGAGTAAGGGGGTCAGGAACCGTACCCAGAGCCTTTGGTCAGCATCATACTGTTTACATACCCTCTCAAACATATGAATGAAACTGTCAAAATTATCCCCCTCTTTAAACTGCGGAAGAAATTTACTGACCTTTTGTGCTTCTGGGATCCAGTTACTCCCTTCCCCATTACCTCCATGACTCTAGTGAAGAATCAGCATCTCCTTCTCATGCTTCCTCTGCCTGTTCTTTTCCTCAGCTTCCAGGCATAGCAGTTTCTCATTCTCCTCAGCCTGCAGATGTCTCAGTCTCTCAGCTGCTTTTATTTCTAAATGCCTGGCCTCCAATTCAAGTCTCTTTAGCTCCAGATGGATTTTTAAGTCCTCTGCAGAAAGGTTGTGCTGTCCATTCTCTGAGGGTGGTACATCCCACTGCCAGTATGATCGTCCTCCTGGTTGCTGTTTTCTGATGTAGCTGCGACCAAAGCTGCAATCATGTCTGCCATTGTCAGATTTCCATGCACCAGTCCCCTAGTCTGGCACATCTCAGCCAGCAGGCTCCTTGTCATCTTTCTGTACTCCTCTGCTGACACGCTGCCTGTTTTCCCTGACTAACTAAGCTAACAAAAGAAATTAAAAAATTGTGACCTGAACTCAGAGTATTCACTGCGTGCCTGATTTAGAGTATAAAACACCTTCAGTGATCACTGTACACAAGCTACAGGAATTCAATCTACCCACACCACTACAAGCCATTTAGTATTTGCTAACCAATTAATATGTGGTGTGGATATCCCACCACATCCACTAATTAATACGTGACACCCATGCACTGGCCCAGCAATCAAGCAGCCTCAACCCTAACCACTAACATCAGTGAGGGGCATCCATATAGGGAAAAGGATAATAAATACACACACAGTAAAGTATAATTTCACTTAAGAGCACACAGAGATCACAGTCAGTGTGGGGCTGGTTTCTCCCTTTCCCTCCAGGTCCCCAATAAGACTCCCCACTGGCACAGCTATAGGGTCCAGATCTCAGCCTATTGGGCAAGCTAAAGCCTCCAGCACCCTCTCTGTCCAACCAGTGCTTTATGTACCTGCCCAAGTAGCTGACATACACACACTTTGAGGTAAGAGTTTATGCAACCCCACAGACACTCCCTGGAAGGCTGGCACAGGTTCTCCAGCTGTGCCTCTTTTACCCAGACTATACAGTAGAAATCATTGCCACCACCCAGCTAATATTTATCAGCTACTCAAAGGCCCTTATGAAAGGGTGCCCAATTATTACTGTGCAATATTATTATCCAAATGATAAGTGCAACCTAACAGTCAAGACTTATTTGGCGTGACTTGGTACAGTATCACTATATACATGCAATGTACTCTTAGAGCTTAAACTATCTCTACACAAAACAGCCACAGTTGAAAGGTTTAAAAATATTTAATAATAAATAAAAAACACAAGACAATACTTCTTACTACATAGTGCTAGTCAGGAGTTCAGAGATCAGAGGAAAATGTTTAAAATAATATAATAGAATAGTTCTGACATCACAGAAAAACAAACTAGTCTAATCTTCTTATTTCCTAGCTATATCTAAGAGAAAACACAATTCTAAAATCTTACTTACATATAGATACAGGCAGTGTGGTGAGTTGGATATTCTCAAGACAAATGTTCAAATGCTCTCATTCTTTCTGTCCTTAAATTGATAACACAGTACCACTGATTCATTTCAGATTACATCATTTCTTTCTGGGTCCCAGGCTAACAGACTCTCAGAGGTTAATAGCCCTTTTTGATCTTGTAGCTGGTCAGGCATCAGAGCAATAAAAAATATATACATGAAAATTCTAGCCATTAAATCTGGCCCCAAAACAATAGGCAGAATTCCTTCATCCAGACACATCGGCTCTGAGTTTTGACATCAAAGAATTGACTTATCACCTTTGTTACAGCAGAGTGCACTAGTGTTACATTTTTGCAGTTCTACATTTAACACCATTTTTCCCATTTAATAGAACAAGACTGTGGCTTATATTAATATTTACAAATGACATAATTATCTACAAAATTCTACCTAGCTATGCTGGCAGCCTTCACCTATCTTTACAATTGTGTATAATATGGACCACTTGGTTAAAATGGTTCAAGACATTGTGAATAGTAGAATTAAAAAAGACAACAGCTAAAACTGAATTTACTGACCACTGATGTTTCAATTTTGTACATTTTAGACTTGAAAGTAATCATTTTAATTGAAATTCTTGTATTTAACAGGCCTGTCTGGACCAATTATAATTTGCCTTTTATTCTTTATTCTTGCATTATTTAAAAACACGTGTATGATGCTTAATGAATATGAGGAGGTTGGGTTTGTTTTCTGGTGGATTGTAGTTAGTAGTGTTGAGGTAAACCAAATAGCTGTGTACAAAGATGATGTCAGCAGCTAGGTTCCAGTCTAACATGAAATCATCTAAAAGCATTAGTCTAACATGTATTCATCTAAACGTATTAATTCATGTGTAATGTTATTTACCATCCATGATAAGTTCTGGGGTGAATTTAGGCGAATATAGAGACATTTGCTTGCAGCCTAAAATTATCCATTTGTGAGCATTATCTCTCAGGGAGATTAATATTGAGTCAGGAAAGGTGCTCTGTGGTTGGTGATGGAACAGGTACAGTAGGTGTGGGTATCTTTGATGATTGCAGCACCACATTCAGGTATGTCATTATGTCTGATTAGAAAATGATGCTACTGGCTGCAGTGATATGGGAGTCAGTTATATGAGGTTTTTGTTAATTATCTCAGCTTTTGAGTGTGTGTCTTATAGCAGGGGAATCATGTTTGGACCAGTGGAATGTTATTAGAGGCACTGCATATATGTGTGCGATTTTAAGACCATGTGAATAAGTCCAATCTGGATCAAAGGAAGAGATGAGAAGAGGTTTTGTTCCAAGCAGACCTTGGTTTTGTTGGGTTTCACCAGAGTATAATAGTAAAGGTTTTCATTAGAACATTAGAATGTATAATTTTAAGAAGGGTTTTGCAGCATTGAGTCTAATCAGTATTACCTTAGAGGATTGTAGTTTGAGCTCCTGATGTGAGGATTTGATTATTGATATATTGCAGGTAAACTCATTTGTAGTGATCCAATTTGTAAACTTAAATGTAAGCAGCAGAAAACCAACAAGGAACAAGTAAGCTAAAAGCATAAAATTAATTGTAAAGCATAAAAGATAAGCACTTTTGGACAATTCTTTCTTCAGATCAAAGAACAAAGTATGTTTAACTGTTTTAAGTAACACTTGACCAATCACAGACTCAAAGCTGCACCACACCTCTCTTGCTTATAGCAAGTTAACCATTTCAGTGCCTGAGCTTGCGTTCTCTCAAAACGGGTTTTAGGGGAAGATATCTTTTCAACACCGGGGGTTTATCAGCTTGTAAAACTGCTATCCAATGGGCTTCTGCCACCTCTGTTCTATTGCGTATATCATCCCCTCTTTTATCTGGTTCACATAACTGTAGTACCATGAAAGAAAAGTTATGTTCAAGTTTATTTAACTTTTGCTGATATAAAGCACTGGTATTTTTACTAAGTCTAATGTCACTTAGGTGCTGCAGTATGCGGTCTTTTAATCTTCTGTTCATTTTACCCTCGTAAAATGAAGTACAGGATCCACATTTGTCAGGATATATCACATTGCAAGAGCAACAATCAGCATAGAGTTTAGGTTGGTATCTTACCCCTGTAATCAGGTGTATGAAAGCGTTGTTTTTAGATATTTTCTTACAAGCCTTGGATTGCCAGCAATGAAAAGACCCGACCCATTCACTTGCAGGCAACTTTGTATTGAAGCTGGTAGTTGTTTTGTGTAAATGTTGCTTAAGATTTTTGTTCCTTTTATAAAAAATGTAGGAAATTTGCCCACTATCAACCTAAGTTCATCATTGTTGGCTAAAATTTTCCAGTTATTTCTCATAATATTGAAAATGTCTTTTATATCACTGCTGTATTTCATTGGCACTCTGACATTCAACCCCTTGTTTTCATTGCTCACTTTTTCCAGTGCCATGCCTTTATTACTAAACCATGCTTTGCTTTGTGTTTTCCTCATATTTTTTACATCACATACAATGTCACTTGTTGTTGTTGTTTTTCGGCTTTTCCCAGTTAGGGGTCATCACAGTGGAACTCCGGTCCGCTAATGATTGGCAGTAGATTTTCACGAATGCCGAGGTGCCAGCTCAATGTTCAACCTTCAACAGAGGCACACCCATTTACGCATGCCTTTTGAATGCCCACCCAACCGCGGGGAGGACATGCAGACTCCACACAGAAGGCACTCCCCGCACTCCAGCAGAGAATTGTTTATTATAGCCACGTTGTTTAAAGTTGTCAGATAACAATTCTAACTGACTGTGATGTTGTGAATTATCAGTGATTAGTCTGGATGTTCTCAGTGCTTGTCCTTTTACTATGTTAGAGAACGTACTTGGCGGATGCATGCTGTTGTAACAAAGCAATGTATTCTTCCAACCTGTTTTCCTGTATAGTGTGGTCCCCATTTCCCCATTCTCATCTAAAAAACCTGAACATCTAGAAATTCAATCTTTTTATCTGAGTAATTCAGGGTAAAGCGTAGAAAACTGGTGGTGCTTTCCAAATATGAGACAAATTAAGTTCCATTACACTGCCTTTCCAAAGAAAAAAGACATCATCCACAAACCAACAGTAGAAGATGATCTTGTCTCTCCATAAGTTCTTGGTAGTAAAAATATGTTCTTCTTCCCAAAAACCAAGTACTAAGTTTGCATAAGAATTGGTGCAGGGTGTTCCCATGGCACACTTTGTTTTTTGATCTGATCAATGAATTGTCTGAAAGCACTTATCTTTTATGCTTTACAATTAACTTTATGGTTTTTAGCTGTCTTGGTCCTTGTTGGTTTTCTGCTGCTTACATTTGTGATTTGTCTGAACCAAGGTGGACTTTTATCCTTTGTTTGCTGGGTTTTCTCCACTTAGATTTGTAAACTTGAGAACTAGACATTCAAGCTTACATGCATTTTAGTTATTGCGTGTGTACCTATGGCAACGGTGCATGGCCTGATAAGATATTTACATTGGGAGTTTATCACTACTAAATAGTAAAGCAACACAGACAGTGGGATAATTTGAGTGATCACTAATTTGGTTTAGTGTATGATCGGTTAAGAGTAATGGGGTGTTATACTGTGAAAATTAACACGATTTATCTTCTGAGGAAATAATGGGACAGTCGGTGTGTGTCATGTGATCCCCTCATGAGTGGGTAGGGTAAGTAACATAGCATGGGTAGCCCAGATGGAACAGTGTCATGTAATCCTCTCATGAGTGGCTAGGGTAAATAACATAGCATGGGGAGACCAGATGGAACAGTGTCATGTGGTCCTCTCATGGATGCCTATTATAAGTAACATAGCATGGGTAGGCCAGATGTAACACTGTCATGTAATCCTCTCATGTGTGGCTAGGGTAAATAACATAGCATAGGTGGGTTGGGCGGAACAGTGTGTGAACATAAAGGCATTTGGTCTTAATGCATCACGAAGCCTGAAACAGCTAAGTCCAATGATGCTATGTTCATGTCTAGATGTGCAATAACAGTGTGATTGCATAGTTAGAAACAGTGTGCAAACTCCATAAAATTTCTAATGTAACATTATGTCTATCAAAATTAAAAACAGTATATAGCTGTATACTATTACATGTATTAAAGGGTGCTGCAGAAAAAGTAGGAAAATGAGACACAACTGGCATAATGTCATCCCCTCCAAAAAGAAATGTAATGTTATATTTACATTCTTTTAGAATATATACATCTACATTATTCTGCAACTGACAAATATTTAGTTTTATGCATACATTCCTTTGTAACATATGCATTGTTACTGTTCTGTAGCCAGTTAATATTTAGTTAATGTTATCCATAATCTCTCATGCACAGTATGTTTCAGTTAATTAACATCCATATCATATATCACAATATCAGTAGATTGCCAGGCACCCAGTATTACTGCAGCACAGGTTAAAACAGCACTGTCCAAGGCCAAGAATACAACTTCTGTGGGACATGACAATATCTCTGGCTGTATTCTACATGAACTACAGAGTGAATTGGCACCTCACCTGTGTGCCCTTTTCAATCACAGCCTCACCTCAGGCTTTGTCCCTGCCGAATGGCACACTGCTACAGTCATCCCTCTCCACAAAGGAGGAGCAACTACAGACCATGGGAACTATCGCCCCATTAGCCTGACAAGTCTGATATGCAAAGCTATGGAATGCATCATCATGGACCTAATAAACAAAGATATAGGGAACCTTCAAACCCTGGGTCCCACACAGTTTGGTTTTGTGAAGGGTAAATCATGCCTGCTCAACCTGGTCAACTTCTTTGATTCAGTCACCAGAGCTGTGGATAAAGGCAAGGTGGTTCATACAGCATACCTTAATCTGCCCAAGGCCTTCAATACCATTCCCCACTCAGGAACCATATAAAAACTCACTAAGCTAGGCATCAACCCCTATATCCCTAGATGGGTTGCAAATTAGCTCACAGATAGAACCCACAGTGTGAAAGTAGCTGACTCCAAGTCAGACTGTCAATCAGTCATGAGTGGAATCCCATAGGGTTCAGTCCTGGGTCCTCTCCTTTTTGGTATCTACTTCTCTGAAGTCCAGGCCAACATGAAAGGACTCTGGCTGACAAAGTTTGCAGATGATTGCAAGTTGGGAGCCATAATTAACTCCCCAAGTGATACTGACATCCTACAGAAAGGTCTCACTGAGACCAATGACTGCTGTCAGAACCATGGCCTTAAGCCCAATGCCCATAAATGTGTTGTCATCCCCTTTGGGAAAAACCCGGTTCCCATGAATTACCACATCGATGGTAGTCCACCGAACACATAAGGCGTCATAAGAGATCTGGGAACACAGGTTGACAGCAACCTCTTTTTTGACCACCACATTGCCACTGTGGCCAGAAAGTCCTTCTATGTGGCACATCTCATTACTAAGGGTTTTGCATCCAGGAAGAAAGAGGTCATTGACTCCCTCTACTCTACCCTCATTAGGCCAATCATTGAGTACAATGCCCCATTTGGCATGTACCTCCCTAGACACCTACAACAACTGGATAGGCTGCAAAAATATCTCATAAAGAGGATCTTAGGCCTTAAACACTTGTCCTATATGGAGAGACTAAAAAAACTCCCATCTATTCTCTGTCTCATATCGCCTACTTAGAGGTGATCTCTGCTTGACTTACAAAGCCATGTCTGACCCAGCTCTGTTAGAAATGCTACATCTAAAGAAATCCCAATCCCTCCACACTACATACTCCAGAAACCTCAACCTCATTACCACAAACAACAGAACAAGTTGGAGGGACAGGTTCATAACCCACAGACTGCCCATGCTATGGAATAGACTTCCCATATATGTCAAGCGGAGTGTCTCACTGGTCCTCTTCAAGAGAAATCTTGATGAGTGGATGGAAAATAGAAAATTCACCCTGGGGATCACTCCAGTGGCTCTACTTGACAGAGGCACTGGGAAATAAGGTCAGGTGGCATGATGCTAGTGTAATCCTATGGGCCAGGCTTGTAAAGGCTCCAGGACCATTAGCCTAGTACACACCTATGAACGTATATGCACATACATAGCTGGATCTATTTGTATAATATGATAGTTATGACTCTGAATAGCTTACACGCTCATTACAGAGGTAACATTTGGCCAGGTGCATGCAGTAAATCATTTTTATTTATGAAATGATCTTCCTGGAAATAAAAGTTGTATGTTTCCTACTAAACACAAAGAGGTCAACATGAAGACATAGGTGACTCCACTGTATACATTTCATGGTACTATCTGGCAAAAATGATAATATTCACTAAGATTAGTTAAGGAACAAGAATATGAATTCAAGTTAAAAGGTAAAATAGTGAACCAATTCAAAGTATTTATTTTCTGAGAGGTAGACACTTAAATTATCTAGGCTGCAAATAAACCTACACCGCATCTCCAGAGAGCAAACTACTATAATAGCTACTTTTTTAATGAATACTGCAGTTGTAAAATATTTAGTAGTGTATATTAATAACTTTATATATGCTTTTAGTATACAGACTAATATGAATTTTACTCATGGGGCATACATAGTCTATAAGTGACTTGAGTGTGGAGTACACATTGTGTGCATGCATGTTTGCAAGGCTGAATGTGATTCAACAGAAGCGTGCACAAATTACCTCATTAATGGCAAAGCAGTAAGTGAGATATTATAATAGTAATAACAGCCTGACCATGGATGATACAGGACTTACCCATAAGCAGAATATTTTAGCCATGAAGAATTTACTATCATGAGTAAAATTCCCAGGGAATAAGTAAATCCTGCATTTATATAACAGAGATTGACTGTGTCAGTGTGGTACAGCTACAACTTTTGGAATTGTAAAATACAGCTCTCCACAACTAAATCCCCTTACCACCTGAAGAAATAACCCCCTGAAATGACAGACAAGCAAAAAAAAAAAAAAAAAAAAAAATCCTAGTCAGCCAGAGTCTCTGAAAAGCATACCATTTAACAAACTAAATCAGCATTAACCATTTCATATTCTAACAAATCTTGTTGCACAGAATAAATTACCAAAAACATTTGGAGTTACTTAGAAGTTAATTTTACTGGAAACTGAATTCCCATTATAAGTTTAAGCACTTGGAAAAGTTAACTGCAGTTATGTCTTGGACTGCAAAGATTTTGATTTCAAGCCTGCATAAACTAAAGCACTGCTGTGATTCCCTGCTAAGTGAGGAAACCTATATATATTTTTTGTCTGTGACTGATAGACCTGCTTCCTGACATCTACTCCATTTTGTTTTCTGTTTTAAGAAATTTGTTTGGCCTGGTGTTTTTGTTCTCCGTGAGAGGTAGACACAAATTATCTAGGCTGCACATTTCATGTTTTTCCCCCCACTGATTAAATTATCTCTTGAGTGGTACTTAAATACTTCGTGAAATTCTAGACCTTTTTCTGCAAAGATTTGAAGCTTGCATAAACACTGCTAGTGATTCCCTGCTGGGCTGGATGAGGAATCACACACACACACACACACACACACACACACACACACACACACACACACACACACACACATAAATACATATATATATTTTATCTGTGACTGATAGCGCTGCTTTCTGATACCTGCTCCATTTTGATGTCCTTCAAGGATGCATCTGCAGTCATAACATATGGGTTGTCCTGCCTCAGGCAGCCCTTCGGTCGGCCGGATTCCAAAGTCTGGGTCTGGCCTCGGCTGATGTCGCACTTCACCCGACGTCATAGCTCCTGGGGTATAAAGGCATCAGCCGACGCCATTTTCCTCAGTCTTTCTTGCTGCGCGGTGCCCGAAGCAGAAGCTGTTCGCAAGTGCCGGTCGGTCAGATCCAGAGATTTCAGCTACCGAAGACTTCTAAAAAGCTAAGTACCCCGTTGGGGACTCTTTCTTGCCTCAGCCGATGTCAGACAAAGTAAATAATTGTTTAACTTGTGGGAAACAAATACCTCATAAGGATTTCCACTCTTACTGCCTTCCTTGCTTAGGCCCAGACCACGACATATCAGCTTGTTTAGCCTGTGCTTCCTTCAACCGACGGACACTTAGACGTCAGTCGGAGTTTGCAGAAGAGTTTTTTGGTTCCGCTTTTGCATATAAAATGCCGTTGGAGACTCCGACTACACATTTAGCCAAAGGAAAAGGACCTACACTGCGCCCGGTTTCGGCTGAAACCACAGTTAGGCCTACCGTGAGTGTCTCGGTTTCGGCTGAAACCGAGTCCTCGGTTCTTCCTTCTGCCGAAAGCATGCCTCCGACAACCGAGGCCACAGAGGCCCGGCTGAGTCGGCTACAGAAATTCCTACCGAAGAAGCAGGCACAAGAATTGTCCGACACCATTCCGTTGGACATCTCTACTCCTGCACGTGGGGCAGCTAGACCCCCTGCATCTATGTCTATTAAGGCCTTCTCCAGGGCTAAAGCAGCTAAACTTTCCAAGGCCTTACCAACAAAAGCTTCCTCTCACAGACCTTCCTCAAGTTCTCAGATTCTCAGCCTTGCTGAGGACCTTATATCTCTGATTAGGGGATCCCAATCTCACCCAGACAGGGCCTCACAACCTCCTCCTGAAAAAAGGCCTAGGACTGAACCCCCTGAACCTCTCTCCTCGGACTATTCCTCGGATGGATCAGATTTATCAGACCATCAGGAAGGACCATACTCACCTTATGAGGATTCGGATGCAGAAGACTCAATTCCTTCTGCCTCCCCCCCAGAAGAATTTTCCTTTGGGGAGACTCTACACTCAATGAGGGAACACTTTCAATGGCAGGGTCAGGATTTTTCTAATTCTAGGAAAAGGCTAAGGACTTTTTTACACTTGCCACAGCATAGGCCTTTAGCCATACCACCTGTACTATCAGTTGTTGATGATGCATACAATGGTGCCAGTTCTGCCCCTGATTCTCTTCCCCCGGCCCCTGCCAAACCTGACAGATATTACAGGGTCCCGGATTCTCACATCCACTTGTATAAGGCCCATGCTGCAGACCCAGAAACTATTTCTCAGGGCCCAAAGGGTGTTGCAGCTGCCACTGCCAAAAACACCCTACCCTCTGAAAGAGAGTCAAGAGCATTAGAGAGATGGGGTAAAAAGGTTTATACATCTGCTACTCTTTCTGCCAGGGCTTTAAACTGTCAATTTCACATGATACAGTACCAGGAATTTTTGCTAGATCAGCTAAATAAAAAGCTTTCCTCTCCTGAACCTTTAGACCGTAAGTCCCTTCAGGATTTGGTACACAACTCTCAGCAGGTCAGTAATCATTTCTTAAAATGTGGCTATGATGCACTGGAGGCTTCATTTAGATCAGCTATGACTGGAGCAGTGATTCGAAGACATGCCTGGCTAAAAGAGCAATCCTTGCCAGACCATGTCAAGTCTAAACTCCTAGATGCCCCTATGGAGAAACAAAGTTTATTTGGCTCCCCTGCACAGGAGGTTCTAAAGAAAGTGGAAGAAAAAGCGAAATCTGTGCAAACAGTCAAGGATTTTCTGCAGGTCCAACCTCCGAGGTTCAGCAGAAACTGGCCTTCAAAGAATTGGTCCTTTCCAGACACCTCCAGAGCACAGAGAGGCAGAAATAGATGCCCAAGAGGCAGAGGTCAATCAAGGGGTGCCTACAGGGGTCGTCAGTGGCAACCTGCCAACCAGAGGAGTACCGCCACAGCTGCGACTACAACCACTTCCACAGGACAGACACAATGACTTGGCTCTGATTCCGCCTACCAGGGAACAACTGCAAGCACCCTTGGGTGGAAAGTTAGCTTTATTTTCAAAAAACTGGCATTACATTACAGGAGACAAATGGACATTGCAAACAATAGACAAAGGCTACAGGTTTCACTTCCACACTTTACCAAAAAAGAGAGGAATGCCAAACCTTCCACCAAGCCAGAAATCAGAGGCTCTAAAACAAATCATCAACTTACTAAGGATGAGAGCAATAGAAAGGGTACCATCTATGGAACAAGGCCAAGGATTTTACTCCAGACTATTCCTTGTACCAAGAAAAGAAACTCAATGGAGGCCTATTCTCGACTTGTCCGCACTGAACACATACCTCATTGTACCAAAATTCAAGATGCTGACCCTACAGCAACTTCTTCCCATGTTGGGCAAGGAGTCTTGGCTGGTGACTCTAGATCTCAAGGAGGCATACCTGCACGTCCCTATATGACCAAATTGCAGAAGACACCTCAGATTTCTTGCAGGATCAGAGCATTATCAATTCTCAGCATTGCCCTTTGGCTTATCTACTGCGCCCAGAGTATTCACGAAATGCCTGGCATCAGTAATTGCACATTTCAGGCTTCAGGGAATTCAGATCTACCCATACCTGGATGACTGCCTAATACAAGCGGACAACAAGACAAAAATAATAAAGGATTTGGCCTGTGTCATACAACTGTTACAAGCCTTGGGATACACAGTCAACATACAGAAGTCAAGACTAGTGCCATCCCAAAGGATAACATTTTTGGGTGCAGAACTGGACACAATAACTCAGATGGCTTTTCTCACAGAAGAAAAACAAAAGCAACTCCCAGTCTACTTCATGGCATTGAGAAGACAAATTCAGCTTACTGCAAGGAAAGTCCTGCAGGCCCTGGGTTACATGGCATCTTGCATAATCTTGATCCCACATGCCAGGCTGCATATGAGAAAATTACAATGGTACCTAAGGAATGTATGGTCTCAACACAGACACAGTCTAGAAACCATGATACCAATCATTCCATGCCTGAAAAAAGAATTCCTGTGGTGGGCTCAGGCCTGCCAGACCAACAGAGGGTTGCCTTTCCACAAACCACAACCAAGGCAGACCATCACCACGGACGCCTCAGACCTAGGCTGGGGGGCACACATGGAAGACAAGTGTATCGGTCTCAAGACCAGCTGAATCTACACATAAATCTAAAGGAGATGCTGGCAGTGAAGCATGCAATCGAGGCATTCAAATCATTCATCCAGCAAGGACACCTGCTGATAAGGACAGACAATACCTCAGTCATGTGGTACATCAACAAACAGGGAGGCACGCATTCCTACCCTCTATGCCGGATGGCAATGGACCTGTGGAACCTAGGCCTGAATCTCAACATTCAACTGCAGGCCAGATTCGTACCAGGAAAAGAGAATTCACTAGCAGACAGCTTAAGCAGAACTACCACGGATGCTCACGAATGGATGCTGCATCCAGACATCTTCAAAAACATAACAAAGAAATGGGGAATGCCAGAGATAGACCTGTTCGCCTCCCCACTCAACCACCAACTGAAGAAATTCTGCTCAAAAGAATACCACCCACAAGCCTGGAGGGTGGACTCCCTTTCTTTCAGCTGGAAGGCCCTGACAGTTTATGCCTTTCCACCTCTCCCATTGATGTACAAAGTTCTACTAAAGATCAGGGAGGAACAGCCAAAGGTGATTCTGATAGCTCCAGACTGGCCAAGGCAGCATTGGTACCCGCTACTGAGAAGCATGTCTCGGACGAACTCATGGCCTCTACCTCTATGGCCTTTACTTCTAACGCAGAACAACTACAAGACCCTGCATCCAAACTTGAAAATGCTGTAGCTAACTGCCTGGAAAATTGCATACAACAAAACCAATCTGTTTTATCTCAGAGGGTCAAGGACATTATCCTGGAGGCTCGCAGACCCTCCACAAGAAAAACATACTCAGCCAAATGAAGAGATTCCTCATTTGGAGTGCATCAAAGGGAACAAATGTCACACTGGCAAACCTAGCACACATCCTAGAATACTTAGCAGAACTGTTCCACAATGGCCTGTCCTATTCTTCCATTAAGATTCATGCTTCAGCAATTTCAGCAGAGTACAACATGGATCCTCCTATCTTCTCTCACCTTCTCCTCAGACAATTTTTAAGAGGGATCAAAAATGTAAAACCTCCAAGGAAACCACCTCTGCCTGCATGGGATCTCAATTTTGTGCTGGAAAAATTAACACTTCCCCCTTTTGAACCAGCAGCATCAGCAGACTTACAGTTCTTATCTTGGAAAACTGCTTTCTTTCTAGCAATCACTTCAGCAAGAAGGGTATCCGAGTTACAGGCATTAATGGCAGTGCAGCCTTTCCTTATCTTTCACCAGGATAGAGTGTCTCTGAGAACCAATCCTACTTTCATGCCAAAGGTGGTATCCAGGGTATCCTTGAACCAAGCTATTCATTTACCTATATTCTTCCCTAACCCACAGAACAGGGGGGGAAAAACTACTGCACACCTTGGATGTACACAGACAACTGCGCTACTATCTGGACAGAACTAAAACCAGCAGAAAAACTGACCAGCTTCTGGTAGCATATGCAACAGGAGTGCAAGGAAAAGCAATTTCCAAACAGACAATTTCAAAATGGATAGGAAATTGCATTCAATTCTGCTACTCTTTTCATGGAAAGACAACTCCTGAAAATATCAGGCCTCACTCCACAAGAGCCACAGCCACCACTACAGCTTTCCTACGAGGAGTGGCTACCAAAGACATTTTAGAAGCTGCTACTTGGAGCTCCGTGCATACATTTGCCAAGCATTACAATCTTCCTTTATACTCCAGATCGAGCAGGTTTTGCAACTGCAGTTTTACAGGGGATCTTAACTACACCATCATTATCTTAGTGCCTCCTCCCCAGTTTGGCTATGGTATTCTACCCATATGTTATGACTGCAGATGCATCCTTGAAGGACATAGTACAGTTTTGTACCTACCATAAATGTAGATGTCCGATAGGTATGCATCTGCAGTCAGGATTACCCACCCTCCTTCCCGTCTGTGGTATTCCTAGGGTACTTACCCCTCTTTTAGCTAGCTGGGGGAATCTATTATGGTGTATTTGTTTGTATGTATATATGTATATATATATTTTGCTTTCTACTGTTTGGAATTTTCTACATTTATCCAAATTTAGACTTCCTAGAGGGCACCTGGCATCTGGGGCAAGAAACACTGAGGAAAATGGCGTCGGCTGATGCCTTTATACACCAGGAGCTACGACGTCGGGTGAAGTGCGACATCAGCCGAGGCCAGACCCAGACTTTGGAATCCGGCCGACCGAAGGGCTGCCTGAGGCAGGACAACCCATATGTTATGACTGCAGATGTATACCTATCGGACATCTACATTTATGGTAGGTACAAAACTGTACTTTTTCCATTTTAAGAAATCTGCTTGGCCTGGTGTTTTTGTTCTATGTGACAGGTAGACACTTAAATTATCTAGACTGCACATTTCATATGTATTTTTACCCAATGGTTAAACTGTCTCTTGAATGATGCTGTTTTTACAGTTTTTTGTTTTGTACACCATTTACTGTTTAAATTAGTAAATGTTTGTGTTTACTTTCAGGATAGTCTCTATACTAATCACAATTCTCTATATAACTGCCAAACAACCCTGTTTGTGTGCTTGTAGTGATAATTATTTAAAGTATTCCAGAGCTACTTAGATTAATCTTTTGTTAGATACTGATATTTTAAGCTTATTACTCACCTTAAAATAATAGTTTTTCAGGTCTTCTCCCTATGGGGGCGAGGCCCGCTCCATTCGCTATGCTCACTCCACTCCCCATAACATCTACCTTATACTTAACCTGACCCCTCCTACACCTTTTGTCCCCCTATCCCATAACCCCCAATTATTCCCCCAGTCATACCGTACCTCTTAACTACTCTATTTCCACACCCATTATAAATAGGGCCATATACTGCCCCATCCCCTAAACTATCGCTGTCCTGCTCATATTCCTTCTGTTATCACACTGCACTCAGCCACCATCATTTCCATTACTACTATTACTATGATCTCACTTCTCTCACTTGCACTCTCTCTCTCCTAACAATAATCACAACTTTCCAGACACTCAACATACCTCCTACACCCACCTGTACAACCACCACACATAACCCACATTTATCAAGTTACTCAGACATCCACACTAGCTTATTCACAGCTAATACCTCTGTACTATCCAAAGTTAAAATTCTACCTCTCTAAAGACACCCCCATTATCATACCACCAGCAGCAATTATATAATTGTTTAGGGAAAAAAAACTGATAAGTGTAACCCACATAATTTGCCAAAGCATTATATCCCAGTGCTGTGATATACAACCCAACCCAGGCCCAATCCCCCCTATCCTCAGCAAACCTAGCAAGTCTCTCATGCTATCGACCATAAATCCCCAAAGCCTTAGAAACAAGATACCTGAACTCAAGGTGTGGATTTCACAAAACATCCTAGATGTTATAGCAGCTACTAAAACCTGGTTGAAATAATATGTAAAAGACACTGAAATTTTCCCCCAGGCTACTCGTGCCTGAGAGCCAATCGGCCCAACGAGAGAGGTAGAGTAGCAGCGATATTCTTCCCTAGCAAATATACATTAATTCCCTACTCAAAACCAACACCCAACTTCTCCCCAACTGAAGTACTAATCTCTATATTAAAACTTAACAGCCATAAAAACATTTGCATAATTGTTCTGTATATCCCTCCAGGAAACAGCATACTAGTATTATTAAACATAGTTGCCTGGACTTCCCAAAACAAAGATAATGAAACCATTATCATAAAAGATGTAAACATTGATTGGCTAATCATTGCCCAGAACAACCCCTAAAAAAACATAAACCTTTACAACTTCTCCCAACTAATTGAAGACATCACCAGACCTCACAAAAATAACAACTGGGTCTCCACAATGAACTGGATATTAGTGTCCCACCCTAACAATGTCATCACTGCAGGCACACTGCCTAATACTATTAGCGACCACCACCCAGCATATATCCTATGCCAAACCACCCCAAACCCAGGCCAACTCCAACACAAATCAACCAGAAATTATCCAAGTTCCAACCATCCATATTTAATGAAACCTTAACTAAAGTAAATTGAGAACCTCTCAAATCCCTACCACTTAATGAGGCAGTTGAATTTTTTAACTCAACATTCCTAGGCATCCTAAATAGCCAAGCTCCCAGCCACCAAAAACAAATGAAACATAACCATGCAAGCTGACTCTCAAAATCTACCAAAAAAGTCATGTCCACAAGGGATAAAATCTGGAAACCATGGCAGATAAACAAAAACCCCTCAACGATACTACATTACAAGCAACTCTGTAACCAGGCAAAACATCTAAAAAAACAGTGATAAAGTCCACTACCTCCACCTACAAAGCCAACATAAAAAAAAATCCCCAAAAATTCTGGTCCTCTATCAACCAACTATTACACCCAGGCTCTCAAACCAACCCATTCCCTGACCCACAAAAAACTCCTATTGAACTTGCTACCCTCTTCAATTCCTACTTCATGGACACCATAGCTAACCTAACCACCACCTTCCTTATGGTTAACACCACCAAGACAGCTAATGGCCAAACCATCCCAGAAAACGATCCTACCCTCAAGTCCAACCTCAAATTCTCCACTACACTCACTGCCACAATAAAACTTTTTTTTACTTAAGGCAAAACCCTGTACTCTGGCTCCTAATGATCCACCCCCACACTTCCTGCAGCTAGCTGCAAACATTGTAGCTTATCCCATCAGTATACTTATTAACAGATCGATTCAAGAATCCCTTGTCCTAGACTTCTGGAAAAAAGCATTTGTTCTCCCCTTACAGAAAGGTGGCATCAACACAGACACCACAAACTTTTGACCCATAGAAATTCTTTCACCCCTCTCTAAAATACTGGAAAAATGCATCCATCCCCATCTCTTCAACCACCTGCTTGAAAATCAAATTCTGTCACCCACTCAGCATGGTTTCAGATCAGGACACAGCAACACTACAGCCCTCCTTTCCTTCTTTGATACAGTTAACTGGGCACAGGATTCTGGTAAAATAATTGCTTCTCTTTTCCTTGACCTCTCCAAAGCTTTCAATACCATTTCCCACACTATCCTCCTCTCTAAACTATCCTCCCTCCACCTTTCCCCACCTACCCTACAATGGTTCAATAGCTCACTCTCCAATAGGCAGTTATCCACCAAATGGCAACAATCTTACTCTCCCTTCCTTAGTACTTCCAACATGGGTACTGCAAGGCTCCATACTTGGTCCTCTCTCATTTAGCATCTTTATTAACAACTTTCACTGCACTCTTCCACAAAGCTCAGTAATCCAGTATGCTGATGATTCTTCAATAATATGCACTGCAAATTCCAGCTCGAACTCCAGCAACTCACCCAGAATGCCCTCACTTCTACTGAATCTTGGATGTTTAACAATCATCTTGCCCTAAATCCAAATAAAAAAAAATAAACCAGTAATTTTGCACATAGGAAAACCACTCCCCTAGATAAAAAACTCAATTATACAAGCCTAAGACAATACCACTATATAAGTTGCCCCACAGACTAAATTTCTAGGCATTTATAGATGAAAACCTTAACTTTGACCTGCACATAAACAGTAACAGCAAAAAAAAACACACCAAAAACTTGGTACGCTCTTACGTGCCCCACCACTTTCTTAGCCTCTCCATTAGACAAACCTTTGCAACTACCTTTTTATTACCCTCTCTCCTTTGTGGTGCTCCTGTCCACACTAATATCCAAAATTCTACAAAATCCAAATTTAATATGTGTTGCAACAGAATAGCCAAATTTGTGACCAAGGCCAAATTCTCATCCCAACACTGTAACTCACTGAAACAATTAGGCTGGATGACACTCCCCCACCATCTATCATTCACCCAACTAGCTACAGTGCACATAATAATCTATAGACCCACAAACTGTCCTGCTCTCTCAGTTCTACTTGCCAAATACATACCCACCAGGCAACTAAGATCTGAAAATCGTCTACTTCTAAAAGTAGAAAAGCCCACCTTACCAGCTGATCAACTGCTCTACTCCTTCACCATCAGCAAACTATGTAACTCGCTTCCTCCTCCTACAAGAAACACAGGCAGCACCACCACCTTCAAACAAATACTATAAAATCATCTCATCTCTTCCTGGCTATGTACCGGCTCTGAAACCTAACCTCTTCCTCCTCCTTATATGATAACTAAACCCCTATGCTTTTTTCTACTAGTGACTGATAATACTTTCTCCATATTTATTATTTTTATCATCACTTGTTGATACTGGTTCAATAATGTTGATTAATACATCTCTGTTTATACCTCTCTGACTGAATTCATCTGGCAACCAACTAAATTCCTGCGTTTATGTATATATTATGTATATATTACTGTGATCAGACCAACTAAATTCCTGCTTTTATGTATATTTTCTGTATACATTACTGCAATCACTATGTGTAACACTGTTTCTACTTCTGTACCAATTAATGTTTAATTTTTTTCTGTATCTATGTTCTTGTCGGAGCTTTTCTCCCTGGGCCTCCACTGAAAATGCCCCTGTGGACTTTCCCATTAAACAAATGCAATAAAATAAATAAAATTAAATAAATGCTTAAATGCTCAGTGAAATTCTGTCTCCCTATTATGGTGTCGCAGACATAGCTTGTCGAATGCATCTTTGTCGAACTAAAAAGCGCAAAAAGGCAAAATAGCAAAGTAGCTTTTCAGTGAATACTTTCGATCTCAGAGTTGGTATATTTAAGTGGGGGGCACAGCCCCCCACATTATGTAATGTTTTACAGTTTTTCGGGGTTTTTTTTTTTTTTTTGTTTTGGAAAAGTGATTTTTTTTTTCCCTTGGAAAAAAATCACTGTTCTGAAGTTTCAATGTTGTATGCTTTTGCTTACATGGGGTCGATTACGTGTAGTTCGCTCTTCTGAGTGTGCGATATCATAAAATAGACCTGAAATTCTGGGCCTTCATCTGCAAATATTTCAAGCATAAACTAAAACACTACTGGTGATTCCCTGCTGTGTTTTTCCACCCACTCTTCCCTTTGGTGATGTGCTTTTTAAACCTGGGGATTTTAAGCTGCCCTCCCCTACTGCAAATTGAGCTTAATAAGCTCCTCCTTTTCTACATTGCTGTTGATGTCCTGAATTATTTGTTTACCTTACCTTGTGCTTATATTGAAAAAGTGCATTTTGCCTCCCATTGTCTGTTCTACTTGATATGACTTCATTATCTAGCTAGCTGTTGGATAAAGTAGTATATTTTTACACTCTAGCGAACAGTTGTTTTTACATCAAAAAGGTCACTGGATCTTCCATCTGGTGCCGCGGGAGGTACCCTGGTCTGTTTAAGTTTGGTAAACACTTCAGATTTCTGAATGTAGTGTTATTGGTTGGAATAGTTATTATTTAGCTTATCTTGTCTTTTAGTGCCTTTATAAATTCTGTACATTTGAGTGGCTCTTTGCTCATTTATGCAAAGAGAGGTACTTTTATTGAATTATCACACTTTTAAAAGCTGTGTAAAGTATAGCGCTGTAGCTATAATTTTGTTTGTGGCAGCATTTCATACTATTTAACTTTGTCTGTGGTAATATTTCACTCTGAACACTCCTTTACTGTGCTTTTACATTAGGAGGACTGGGATTATTCATCTTGTGGCAGAAGGTGTTTACCTAGTCTATCTGAGCTGGGAAACACCCAAAAGGGATATAAGTATTTGTTTGCACTTCTCTGCACTTGATTTGCACTGTTCTGATACTTAGATAGCATAAACTAGATTCAGACCTGCTGAATCTACCCTGCTATTGATACACTTGAGCACCAAACCAGCCATCTTAAACTAAGAAGAGCTCCCCTGTACCCTTGTGGCAAAAGAGTTGGCTCCAGTCTTGTCTGAACTGAGGCTTGGCTGGATGAAGGTTCATTGTGTGCTTTCCTGTTGATAGATTAGCTTAAAAGTGTTTTAATTTCACCTGTAGTTAAACCTCACATTTGTGCGTTGCAGCACACCATGCAACAGGGGTTTGCAGTGCCCCGTATTGACACAAACACCTTCAAACTCAATTTTTCACTAGACATCTGTCAGTGGAACCATCTCAAGCTTCCCTACTGCACTACATGGGCACTGAGAAGCATTGCCACACGTATGGTCCATAGCCTTCAATATAACAAGCACTTTGTTAGTCCTAGCACAAAAACTGGTCAAACTAGCCTACTCCCTTCCCTAATAGTACATATGGTAAAAACCTGCTATAATGGACAGGCAATTTGCCATCATTTCACTATCCAGCCTGACTGACATGAGCATCCTGAGACAATGTAGTAAATGCCTCATGTATACTGACAACCAGTTACTTCTAAAACAAATACCCTATGTGAGAGATGTAATCACACTATGAAATTGGAATCAGTTATCTTATGTAACAACAAACTGGACATCAAACAGGTTGTCTGTACATACACCATCTGTCACACAAAATGAGGTCACAACACATAAACCCACATATGCAGAAGTACTCACTAGAAGCTTACCAAAAGATCAGAGACCTCACAAACATAAACCACTTGTACACACTGCTATGCAAATAGAAACCACTATACATAATAACACATACACCAGTGTCTCAGCCAATAAGCTCCTAAGGCAAAATACCTCAAAATCTAATGTCTTGGTCATAGGCAACTCCATAGTGAGACACAAAGATGTACCCCTCACCAGGCTGGACAAGGAGAAGGTCAGGGAAGCTGCCTGTCAGGTGCCAGGGTTGGTCAAATCACACATGCATTCAAGTCACTCAACAAGTACCTTTATGACTCTGTCATAGTCTATGTTGGGGTGAATGACTTGAGGTGTACCTCTCTGAAATATATGAAGAGAGACATCACTGAACTCTCAGATTAATTGTCCCAGGCAGGTATGACCCTAGTCCTAATTAGCATTCTACCTTCATCCAGGATGATGCCACAATAAAAACAAAAATGATCAACTAACAATTTGCTTAGATTGTGGTGTCAGACCAGGAGGAACCCGTATATGTCAGCCTGGGAAGACATGGTTGGCAGGCTATGCTGCTTTGCCAGAGGTCGTCTGTACCTGTCTCTTTTAAGCTTTCAGATACTGGGGAAGGTGCCTGCCTTCCTGAAAGTGCCTTTTTTAGGCAATGTCAAAACAACAACATTTCCGACGTAACAAAATTCACTCAAGACAAACTCAAGGTTCTGCTGCTTAATGCTAGGACTCTAATCATGAAACTGCATTCCCTGTATCACTCATCACCTTTCAAGATGCTGATGTCTCTGTAGCCACTGAGACATGGTTCAAGGCTGTGGACAGCAATCAGGCCATACAAGGCTACAATGCCTTCCACACACTCAGACCTCAAAATGAGCATGAAAGAACCAAAGGTGGAGGTGTAGCCATCTTCATTAATGATAAGTACACCTCGAGACTGGTCAAACAGTACGACTATCTCAAACTACTCCATGTCTAATTATCTATAGGCAAAATACCCTACCACATTCTTGCTAGCTAAAGGTCCCCCACCATGAACCAAGAAAAGCACACTGCCTACTTAGACTTATCAGAGTCACTTGTCATACAGCCCAACACCTTAGTTGTGGGAGATTTCAACTATCCTTCCACTGACTGGGTGACATACATGAGTACGAACATGCTTGCCCAAAGTTTCCCAAACTTTGTCAATAGAAATGCTCTGGAACAGATAGTCTGCTCCTCCACAAGGGGCATAAATGTCCTAGACATAGTACTCACTAACATGGGGGTCACTGTGCTTCCTCAATGTGATGCCCTCCCTGGTAAGGTTGGACCATAAATCCATCTCATTCAAATTAACTGTTGAACCTGTCACCACCACAAGAGCAAAAAAAATTAAAACCTTTTCCAAAGCAAACTACAGCCTAAGTGATTGTATAAAAAGTTTTCTACCCCCAGCAACCAGAGACAACAATGACTCCTATGCAGAGGTGTACACAGATGCCTTGTATAAACACTTAAGCAACTGTACAGCTGTACCTGACCAGATTAAAACAAGGCCCTCCTGAAAAAATAGGCCACTCCTGGTAGACCAGTGTATAAACTGGTTATATCATAAAAAGAAGAAATTGATGTCTAAGAAATAGATAGAACTGACTCAGCAGAGGAAGAATTCCCTCCAGAGCTTGAACAAGCAAATCAGAAATCTTGTAAAGTCCTCTAAAGCTAATTACAAAGCTAAAATAGCATACCAAGATAAGGATAATCATAAGGCATTCTTTAAGTACATCTGTAATCTAAAAGGGAATGCCCAGCTATGTGCCGAACTGGTATTAGATGGTACCACTCATACTATACTGGAGGAAATTGTTAACCTGCTAGCTGACAGTTTGGAGCAAACTTCATTTCCCTGTCTCCACCAAACATACCCCAAAGCATACCTGACACCAGTCCTGTGTCTAGTAGCTCTAGAGATCAGGTCATATCTGTGCTCTCCAAGGCCAAAAAATGGACTTAATCAGACCACATCACATCCCTGTTTGCTTATTAAGCAATCTAAAACAGGCCCTAGCAGACCCACTTGGCATTGTCTTTAACCATAGCCACAGAACTGGCTTTGTTCTAGCAGGGTGGAGAACCCCAACAGTAAATCCTGGTACAAAAGGGGGCCACCAGCTGACCCTGAGAACTATAGACCCAAAAGTTAACAAGCCTCTGCTGCAAGGTCATGGAAAGAATCATCATGTACCTTACAAACAAGGACATAAGTGACCTTCAAACTCTAGACTCAACCCAGTTTAGCTTGTTAAGTGTAGATCATGCTTATTAAACCTAGTAGACTTCTTTGAGAAAGTCAACAAAGCACTGGATGAAGGTAGGACAGTGCATACTTCCCATCTTGACCTAGTCAAGGCTTTTGACACAATTCCCCACTTGGGTATAATTTTGAAACTCTCCCAGCTAGGGATTAACCCTTATATCACTAGATGGGTAGTCATATGGCTCACCAACAGAACACATACTGTCAAAGTTGGTGACTCCACCTCTACCAGGAGACCCATAACCAGTGATGTACAACAAGGATCTGTGCTGGGCCCTTTATTGTTTGGAATGTATTTCTCAGAAGTCCAGGGAAATGTAGATGACCTTCAGCTTAATATGTTTGCTGATGATTGCAAACTGGGTGCAATCATTGAGTACCCCAACAATGTTAACATATTACAGCAGGGGCTAACATAGACAAATGACTGGTGCTAAAGCCACAGTCTAAAGCTAAATACAAAAGAAAGTACATTATTATCTCTTTTTACAAAGCAGAATTCCCTACTAATTACAATATTGATAGCACCTCCCTAGGTTCAAACCCAGTGGTATGAAATCTGGAAACATAGGTAAATAGCAATCTGAACATCGGCCACCTAGTTTCCACAATGGTATGGAAAGCCTTCTACGTTGCACATCTCATAATTAAGGGAATCACATCCAGGTTTAAGAATACTATAACTCCACTGTACTCGACCCTCATCACACCATTAATACAGCACAATGCTCCCTTCTGCATGTACCTCACCAGACACCTGCTGCAGCTGGCGAGACTATAGAGGTTTCTCACCAAGAAAATACAGGGCCTCCAAACCATGACTTATGTGGATAGACTGAATACCCTGTCACTGTACTCTGTATCATACAGGCTGCTGAGAGGCGACTTGTGCCTGGTATACAGGGCAGTCTCTGACCTGCCCTGATGGAAATGCTACACATCGGCAGTCAAATGACACAAGAGTCACTCACACTAAGGATCTTAACCTAGCATGTGACATTAACAGAACATGCTGGCGAGACAGCTGTATCTCCCAGAGACTGCAGCTATTCTGAAATAAGCTTCCAATTAACAAGAAGCAGCGATCCTCACTGATCCTATTCAAGTGCAACTGGGATAAATGAAGGGGAGGCTGCAAATTCACCCTGGGGGTGGCACCCATGTCCCTCATGGACAGGGGTAGTTGGTGTTTATCATACACTTGCTCTGTGAATTATGTCCATCTAACCAAGGCAATTGAGGCAACTTGGGATTAACATGGCTAGGCTTGTAAGGGCTCTAGGGCCACTAGCTTATTAACCTCCTATGAACTTAGAACCTAAATAAATGTAACTAGTCTGAAGTCACTGTGTCACAGAGAATTCCTTTTTCTCTGAGGTATGACATCTTGGAAATAGTCTATATAAACTGAAGTAATGTTACTTTTACAGTTTGTTGTCACTTTCCTGGACTTTCAATAGGACATCATGGACATCATGGACATGTCCTGTATATGTCTTGTTTATACATTCATTCATATACAAGTAAATACTTGTAGCTTAAAAAATATTTTAACTTCCAAAGCTGACAAGGAGGGAAGATGGTGCTATGTAACATTTAATAGTCCTACAATACCAAAACCTATAATGGTACTTAATGTTTACGCACCCTGTAATAACCAACAACACTTTTTTATGTCATTATACCCAACCTTAAACCAATTTAAAGATCACTACCTAGTGATTGGAGGTGACTGGAATGCATATCAAAACTCAGAAAAGGATAAATCTAATCTGACCAAATCACATAATAAACACGCCACATTAGCCCTTAATGAACTCAAACAAGATTTCAAACTATATGACCCTTTTAAACATGGGAACAGTGCAGATAAAACAGGGAAATTCACATTCTATTCGCAATGCCACAAAATGTCTCTGACATATTCATTAACATGGACCCAACAATAACTATACATACCAGGTTCTTTTCAGATCACTCCAAAATCACACTGAACATTAACTGGGACAAAAAGATATATTTAGAGAATAGGGGTCATAATTGGTCATTAAACCCTAATTTACTTTCCAAAATGGATGTAATAAAAGAAACAGAAGCAATACTAAAAATAGCTCTTACAAATATCACTAACTCCCAAGTACCAACTGACATAGAATGGGCTGCAACCAAAGCACAAATCAGAGGATTGTTTATCAAAAAAGCAGCATACTATAAAAAAAATTCAACTGAAAGAGGAGCATATACTGAAAGGGAAAATAGAGCATCTTGAAAAAGAACTAATAAATAACCCTAAGAACCAAACAGAAGCAGAACTTTTAAAACTGCAAAGGGATCTATATATGTTAGAAACCAGGAACCTATTTTTCCATGAAGCCAGAATGTTAGCCACTTACACAGAAGAAGCTCAAATACCATCTAGAGCTCTGGCCAGAATTATCTGCCAACACAAAAATGCCTCCAATATATCAGAAATAAACTACAGAGACAAAAACTACACAAAAAATGAAGACATTATTAAAACATTTGAACAAATATACTCTCAAATATATGGAGCACAAATACTACAAACCTCAAAGGAAGATAGAACTCTTTTTCTTCAAAAACTGAAATTCCCTAAACTCAATTTAGACCAACAAAAAACTAACTGAGCCGATATCCATCAGTGAAATTATTACAACAATCAAACACTTAAAAGTGCATAAGGCTCCGGGTCCGGATGGACTCACATCAGAATTTTACAAAGCATTTTCCCCTTTGATAGCCAAACTACTATACTATACACTGAATTACATAATAAACTATAAAATAAATGATATCCACTTTAATGCCTCTAAAACTATATTTATATTAAAAGAACACACAGACCCCAAAAACCCCGACAGCTACAGACCCATCTCCCTCTTAAATATAGATACTAAAATATTTACCTCTATACTTGCAAACAGAATGAAAAATCTGATAGAAAACATCCTCTCCCCAGAACAATCCGGTTTTACATCACATAGACAGACTAGTGACAATACATTAACATTAGATGCACTAATATCCTACACTAACTGATACAATATCAACATCTACACAATGGTAGTGGATGCCCACAAGGCATTTGATAGGGTTAATCTAGAATTCTTACTCCAAACACTACCCTACTTTAATATACCCAATAACTTCATTCAGATCATCCAAACTCTCTATAGCAACCCATACACATCTCTGTATATAAATAAAACTTGGTCAAATAGGATCCTAATAAAAAATGGAACAAGACAAGGATGCCCATTATCACCCTTCCTGTTTAACCTATACCTAGAACCACTCTTTCTATACATTAAACAAACTACATATCACAATCCTCCATCAATACACAACTTCAAAATATACCTCACTGCATTTGCAGATGATCTGAACATATACTGCACTACACCAAATTCAGATATAAACAAAATAATAGCTGTAATTGAACATTTCTCGACTATGTCTAACTACAAACTAAACCTTAATAAAACTAATATTTTCCCCCTAAAAACACCCAAACTCATCTCACTAATACCATTGTTAAACACAATAAAAATAAAAGAAGAAACTAAATACCTGGGAATCACCTTTTTCCAGAGTAACAAAGACTTCTACCAACACAATGTAAACCTTAAATGGCAAAATATAATGCAAGACTGCAAAAGATGGAACAACCTAAAACTACCATTCTTGGCCAGACTAATGCATATATTCATGGCATCACAGATAACAATACATAATAAATTCTTCAAACAAATTTATACCTTCCTAGCAAAATTTATATGGGAACCCAAAAAAAACAGAATCTCCTATCCAAAATTAACACTCCCCAAAAGCAAAGGAGGACTAAATCTACCAGATTTTAAAATGTACTACTCAATCATTAACACTAACAGAATATTGAGAATAGCTGAACATAACCCGTCAATGGAAAATTGGTCTCCTCTCTGGGTGACAATATATTATAGATATATTAAAGCTCTAGGTTTCAATCCCAAAGCACTTCCATTCCTGAAGCAGAAAGAAATACAAACTTATAACATTATAGAGCCCTTAAAACATTCTATCAACCTAGCGCAAAAACTCTTTCAATTCTTGAACCTTAGACATGCCATGACAATACTGCAACCCCTTCATATAAACCCAAATTTAAAAATAAACAATAAGATACTGGACCTAGTCCCTTTTCCCATACTGAAAGATAAAACAATCCAAGATATCTATCCCTACCTTAACTGTTCAATACAAGAAAGGAGGACCAACTTAAACCTCCCTAAATCACACATAATAATCCTAAGACAAATCAAAGAACTGTGTTCCAGTTATCTCCAAAATGTTACTATGACCAATAGTGACATAGAAACTTGTAGCAGGCTTTGGAAAACTATTATCACAACAAAGAAAACTATTACCAACTCATATAAAATGATAAATGAAATCAAATACCAGAAGGACCTCCTCTTCTCTAACTACTGGAGAAAAATTAAGCCATCCATAGATGATCAGCAAATAAACCAGGCAATCAATCTAACACTGAAGATTTTACCCCTCAAAAAGTTAGCATACACTCAGCTCATGATCAATAATAATGCTTATTTTACACCTGCAATCCTATACAAATTTAACACATCCAAATCACCTTTCTGCCCAGACTGTAAGGACCAGATAGCTGACTTAATCCATGTATTTTGGGGCTGTAAATGTGTCTATAAACTCTGGAACTCTCTCAAGGTACAATTATAAAAACAGGTTATCAAACATCAACATTAACTTGGGAATTCACTCTGTTACACATTCTCCCACCCAACATCCCAAGAAAACAAGGAAATACACTTTTAACAATTTTCCTACTAATGAAACTGTATATAGCTTTTAAATGGCTAGATACGATAAATATCTCTTGGGAGGGTTTTAAACAAGTAGCTATACAACACCTTTTAGCTCATAAAATAGTAATAGATAAAAGAAACAAAAACATGAAATCCAGAGAAATTTGGGAACAAACCTTTAATATCATATTAGCATAATTCATCACATAGCAACTTAGAAATACACTATAATGGAAGCAAAGAACACATACAAGTTCAGATATTAAATAATAACTTGGATATCATGAATGTATATACTGTCTATATAACTGTGGAATTAACAATGAAAGCATCTATGTACATAGTGTAAATAGATATGTTGTACAACCTATATCCTGTGGTATTTGACATCAATGTATAACATATGTGTGTATGTGTGTGTATGTATATATATGTATATATATATATATATATATATATATATATATATATATATATATATGTATATATATATATATGTATATATGTATGTATATATATATATGTATATATATATATATGTATATATGTATATATATATATATATATGCACAGTCATGTTGTAAGATGGTTTTTATTTGTGACATTTATTAATGTAAAAATAAAAATAAAAATTATTGAAAAAAAAAAATATTTTAACTTACGTGACTTATACTGAGGATTACCTAAATTCATTTGTCCCATTTTACATTTTTAACCTTAAACATTAAGTATTGTCAGCCTTCGGTCAACTGATACCCTAGGCAAAAGGGTTCCACAGCGCCCCTCCTCACACCAACAGGTGGCCCCATCCTGGTCTACTTGCACCATTCAGATTACCTTTTTTTGCCTTTTTTCTCACAGTTTGTCTTACTCTTCAGTTTTTTCCTGTATTCATTTGACATGTCTTAAATAAACAATTTCTGTACTACTGTACAAACAATTAAACAAATAATACTAGAAAAGTACCCCTGCCAGAGCAGTGCCCTAGGTGGCAGACTAGTTGGCCTATGCCCAAGGCCAGCTATGACATTAAGTTCACTAGACAAATTATTCTTTTTTTTTTATGTTATGAGGTATCTGTAGTTCAAAATTCAGAATTGCTGGCACTATTTTTAAAATATATTTTAACAAACTGGCTGTGTATGTTTTACTGAGACCAAGTGTAATGGGATTTACTGTAGCTATCTACTTAATGAATCTTTTGTGATGCTAACTGTAATGATAGTCTATTTAGCCAGCTGGGGTTGGGTTTTCATGAAGTAGTTTTCAAATTAGTATATAAATGATCAGAACCCAAAGGAAATACAAGTAAGAATGATAGCAAATATCTGAACACAGCATACTCCATTTCCTTGACTTGTTTCTTGCTTGAGAAGGGCTATTAGTTATATCATTATTACTCATGTAAGCAAACAGCTTTATTTTCACTCTTTCTAAATCTGGGAAAAAAAATTGAAGGACTACTATCAATAAAATATTCCTCACCAAATTAGTAGCTATGTAGAAGCCAAACATGTTTTGTAGTAAATTGAAATGACATCTACTTTTGTTCTGAAGTTATTTATATTTTTGAAATATGTGAAATATGACCTTCTCTCACCTACATAAGATGTACAAAGTATACATGTAAAATATCATTTATTTAGTTGTCAGCTGAACAAAGTAATTTTTGTGCTGCCAGAGCCCTATTATCATGTTTTGAAGCTATTCACATTAAACTGTGAAAATCATTAAATATGTTTTTTTCTTCATTTGAGTATTTCCCTTACCTTTATTTTGTATATGCTTAACACAATATATTCACTATGAATTAAACTAATAGTTCTTACATATTTTACTTCCTTCAACTTAATATCTCTAGTTTCCAAAGTTCCAGTTTGCCTTTATTGAATATTATATTATATTCTTGTATCTAATTTCACTGACAGGATTTTCTCTTATAACCTCTACTAAGGCAGGAATTTCCCAGTCAACAAAAACAATATATAACCAAGGATGGGAAACTGCCAGGACACATGCACACATTTTTGCATGCTTTGCTTTTATTTTATAAGGTTGCACAAATTACCATAAATCTAAAGATGAATAAATATCCTGGTCACCTGTATGCTGCATTTAGTAACTCAGTGTTGTTTGCTAACATCCTATTTGTCTTGCATTTTTCTAGCTAATGAGCTTAACCTAAACATTTGCATCATTACTTACTGAAGTTATGAATATGCAAAACGGAGATATAATTTTAGGTATTAAGGTGGTAAGTGACTTGTGAATTAGTATAACAGTTTCAAGCTAACAAAAACACATAGAACTGTAACCTACTCAGGTGTAATATATTTAAGGGGGAACATGGCCCCAGCATTTTTGTGTGCATTTCCAAAGCCAGTATTTTAAGGGTTATGATTTTCAGCTAGGTGTTTTCCTGCCAGTCTTCAGTCAGACAAGCGAAATGTAGTCGGCAAAAAACATATTCTCTGCTTGCTTTTTTTATACTGTTTCAGTTTTAAATGTAAAAGAAGAAACCACTGATAAATCCACAAAATAGCTGACTGCACAAGGAATGGCTCAGTACCCGGAATGTTGTTAAGCAGCTTTATTGAAGGCTCTCTCCACCAAAAAAATACTGTAGTAAAAACAGAACACAATACACATACGGTTGAGCGCTTTCATCTGCTGAAGCAGATTTCATCAGAACACAGAAACACCCAAATAGAGTTCTTAAATATCCCATTTGGCGCTAAAATAAATTAATTAATGCTTTAATTGATTGAGTGATGGAATGCACTCAGTTTAAACATCCTTCTAGGTTTGTATCATGTGTAAAAAATAAACATATTCAATACAGAAAAAACGGTAAAAACAAATTGCTAAAATAGCTTATTGGAGAAATAAAAAATGAAATTAATGACTAATAAAATGTGCTAATGTTACTATCTCATTATAAGAATGAGATGCACTATTACATATTGCAAAAGTTGTGAGTATTTAGAATATTATAAATATTATACATAATGTAACAAAATAATATAAATATAAATAATCATATACAATAGCTTGTAGAAATAAATAGTAAAAATAGATATGTATCAATATGAATGAAAGAATGAATATACATGATATTGTGTGTATACATAAAAGCACATAATATTGTATATATATGAATAAAAGCACAAGAATGTTATGCACATGATTGAATATGTGCACAAAAATGACTGTGCTGAATGATATGCTGAAAATATACTGATGAGTACACCAAAAAATACTCAAAAAATACTCAAAAATGCAGTAATACCTCAAAGGATGGCACGAAACCGCCAACCAAACCAAACAAAACATTCAGTGCATAGATAAATGTACATTGGATAACTACATAACTGTACCTACATCAACAAACAACAACCCGACAAAGTGTGTGTTGTTGTGCATTCAAAAGTAAGAATGGAAAAGGAAAAGGGGGGGGGGGGGAGGAGAGTGTCCTATTATACAAATACAAATATCCCATGATAAAAACATATAAAAGTAAGCTTGTATAACATCCTGATCTAAATAGTTAATCACAACTCAACAATGTCTAGTGGAATATAAGATCATAATCATAACAGTAGTAATAACTATATAAAAAAATTAATTAAAATAATAACTATTCTACATCAGAAAACAACCATGGGTGAATGCTAATATCAAATGATAGACTGAAACTGAGATTACAACATTACCTGTCAAATGTGAGGAAAGGTTTGATGCTTATGTGATCATTAAGGCCAGGTTTGGTGGTTGCATCACATATGATTTGCCATTTACTTTCCAGGAGGGATAAATAACATTTCCAATTTCCCCCTGCAGTTGTGGTATCAATATGATCTATAATGCTGAACAAAAAGGAGTGCTCGATTCCCCTATCTATAATGTGCCTGCTCAATGCGTTGTTGGGGTCCTTCTTTTTTATTCTATATGTGTGTTCATAGATGCGAGTCTTAAATCTCCTTTCCGTTTTGCCTATATAAAATGCATCGCATCTCTCACATGTCGCAACATAAACTACTCTAGACGTATTACAGTTTCCACCTTTACTGTGCAAGATGTTATGCATAATGTTGTTTAGTTTCACTTCCTTACTGATGTTAATCAATCTGCACTGTTTGCAAGATCCACATCTTGTGGTGTGTCTTAGCATATTGGCCTCCTTATGTTTCTCCTGGCTTTTCTAATAACCTTTTAATATTAAAAGAAGTTTTGTAAACAAACTTGGGGCCATTCCCACAGCTAGTAAGGTCATCTGATATATTAAAAAGGTTCCAGTGTTTTAAAAGTATCTCCTTAAGGGTGTTCACATATGGACTATATGTAAGGACACAATAACAGCCTTCTCGAACTTTCTTCTTTTCTTGTGAAATGAAAGGTTGACCTAATAAGGGTGGGTATTTATTCCCCCATTCCTTCATAATATAAGTTTGTATTGGTTTTAATAAAGTATTAGGATAACCCCTATTAGAAAACATTTCTGATATTGTATTGAGTTCTCTCCATAATCTCCTTGGTCGAGCTCATCCGTGCAGCTCGAATGCACTGACCTTTAAAAATATTTTTAAATATATGTGGAGGATGACAACTGTTATAATACAAATAATCATTGGAGAATGTTTTTTTCCTGTAAATTTGGGATTGAAATCCACTCTCTGTGTTGGAAATATATGTATCCAAATATGCTATACCCTGGGTCTCCACATTATAAGTAAATTTTAAAAATTGAGTTGTGTTATTTAAATATTCAATAAATTCTGGTATCAAACTGGCAGGTCCTTTCCATAAGACAAATAGATCGTCCAAATATCTACTGTAGTAAGAAACATATTTGTAATACATACTTGGGAATACAAACAAGGATTCCCATTCGAGCATTACTACATTAGCGAAAATCGGGGCACATGAGGCCCCCATGGCAACTCCTCTACTTTGTCTATATATTTCCCCTTGAAATTTCAAATAGTTGTGTTCCAGGACCAATCTCATCATGTCCACCAACAGATTGATTTTCTCATAACTCAACCCTGAAAATCTCTTTAGTCCATCAAAAAAGAGATCAAGGCCCTTCTCCTTCGGAATGCAGGAGAAAGGTCGGTGACATCGATGGTAATAAAGATTTGGCCTGGGTGCCAAATCAGGGGAGTGAGCCTACTCAAGAAGCTCCAAGAGTCCTTAACAAGATGATCGGCATGGTGGTGGACCTGCTTAGTCCAAGAATCAATGATCACTCCGATGTTGTATGAACCCATAAGTACATCTCTGTATATAAATAAAACTTGTCAAATAGGATCCTAACAAAAATGGAACAAGACAAGGATGCCCATTATCACCCTTTCCTGTTTAACCTATAGGCTCTAGAATCCACTTCTTTCTATACATTAAACAAAACTACATATCACAACTCTCCATCAATACACAACTTCAAAATATACCTCTACTGCATTTGCAGATGATCTGAACATATACTGCACTACACCAAATTAGATATAAACAAAATAATAGCTGTAATTGAACATTTCTCGACTCATGTCTAACTACAAACTAAACTCTTAATGAAAACTAATATTTTCCCTAAAACACCCAAACTCTTTACTTAATCACCATTGTTAAAACACACATAAAAAATAAAAAGAAGAAAACTAAATACCTGGGAATCACCTTTTTCCAGAGTAACAAAAGACTTCTACCAACACAATGTAAACCTTAAATGGGCAAAATATAATGCAAGACGTGGTAAAAAGATGGAAATAACTTCCAAAACTACCATTCTTGGCCAGACTAATGCATAGTATTCATGGCATCACAGATAACAATACATAATAAATTCTTCAAAACAAATTTTATACCTTCCTAGCAAAAATTTATATGTGGAACCCAAAAAAAACAGTAGAATCTCCTATCCAAAATTAACACTCCCTAAAAAAGGAGGTAACTAAATCTACCTAGATTCTTTAAAATGTACTACTCAATCATTAACACTAACAGAATATTGAGAATAGCTGGAACATAACCCGTCAATGGAAAAATTGGTCTCCTCCTCTGGGCAGACAATATATTATAGATATATTAAAGCTCTAGGTTTCAATCCCAAAGCACTTCCATTCCTGAAGCAGAAAGAAATACAAACTTATGGGCATTATAGAGCCCTTAAAAACATTCTATCAACCTAGCGAAAAAACTCTTTCAATTCTGAAACCTTAGACATGCCATGACAATACTGCAAACCCCTTCTGAGTATAAACCCAAATTTAAAAATAACAAGATACTGGACTCTAGTCCCTTTTCCCATACTGAAAGATACAAAACAATCCAAGATACATCTATCCCTACCTTAACTGTTCAATACAAGAAAGGAGGACCAACTTTAAACCTCCCTAAATCACACATAATACAATCCTTTAAGACAAACTGGTCAAAGAACTGTGTTCCAGTTATTCCAAAAATGTTACTATAGTGACATAGAAACTTGTAGTGCAGGCTTTGGAAAACTATTATCAAGCAAATAAAGATAGAAACCATTACCAACTCAGTATAAAATGGATAAATGAAATCAAATACTGTGAAGGACCTCCTATACAAATTTAATACATCCAAATCACCTTTCTGCCCAGACTGTAAGGACCAGATAGCTGACTTAATCCATGTATTTTGGGGCTGTAAATGTGTCTATAAACTCTGGAACTCTCTCAAGGTACAATTATAAAAACAGGTTATCAAACATCAACATTAACTTGGGAATTCACTCTGTTACACATTCTCCCACCCAACATCCCAAGAAAACAAGAATATACACTTTTAACAATTTTCCTACTAATGAAACTGTATATAGCTTTTAAATGGCTAGATACGATAAATATCTCTTGGGAGGGTTTTAAACAAGTAGCTATACAACACCTTTTAGCTCATAAAATAGTAATAGATAAAAAACAAAAACATGAAATCCAGAGAAATTTGGGAACAAACCTTTAATATCATATTAGCATAATTCATCACATAGCAACTTAGAAATACACTATAATGGAAGCAAAGAACACATACAAGTTCAGATATTAAATAATAACTTGGATATCACGAATGTATATACTGTCTATATAACTGTGGAATTAACAATGAAAGCATCTATGTACATAGTGTAAATAGATATGTTGTACAACCTATATCCTGTGGTATTTGACATCAATGTATAACATATGTGTGTATGTGTGTATGTATATATATATATATATATAATATATATATATATATATATATATATATATATATATATGTATATATATATATATATATATATGTATGTATATGTATGTATGTATGTATGTGTATGTATATATATATATATATATATATATATATATATATATATGCACACGGTCATGTTGTAAGATGGTTTTTATTTGTGACATTTATTAATGTAAAAATAAAAATAAAAATTATTGAAAAAAAAAAATATTTTAACTTACGTGACTTATACTGAGGATTACCTAAATTCATTTGTCCCATTTTACATTTTTAACCTTAAACATTAAGTATTGTCAGCCTTCGGTCAACTGATACCCTAGGCAAAAGGGTTCCACAGCGCCCCTCCTCACACCAACAGGTGGCCCCATCCTGGTCTACTTGCACCATTCAGATTACCTTTTTTTGCCTTTTTTCTCACAGTTTGTCTTACTCTTCAGTTTTTTCCTGTGTTCATTTGACATGTCTTAAATAAACAATTTCTGTACTACTGTACAAACAATTAAACAAATAATACTAGAAAAGTACCCCTGCCAGAGCAGTGCCCTAGGTGGCAGCCTAGTTGGCCTATGCCCAAGGCCAGCTATGACATTAAGTTCACTAGACAAATTATTCTTTTTTTTTATGTTATGAGGTATCTGTAGTTCAAAATTCAGAATTGCTGGCACTATTTTTAAAATATATTTTAACAAACTGGCTGTGTATGTTTTACTGAGACCAAGTGTAATGGGATTTACTGTAGCTATCTACTTAATGAATCTTTTGTGATGCTAACTGTAATGATAGTCTATTTAGCCAGCTGGGGTTGGGTTTTCATGAAGTAGTTTTCAAATTAGTATATAAATGATCAGAACCCAAAGGAAATACAAGTAAGAATGATAGCAAATATCTGAACACAGCATACTCCATTTCCTTGACGTGTTTCTTGCTTGAGAAGGGCTATTAGTTATATCATTATTACTCGTGTAAGCAAACAGCTTTATTTTCACTCTTTCTAAATCTGGAAAAAAAAATTGAAGGGCTACTATAAATAAAATATTCCTCACCAAATTAGTAGCTATGTAGAAGCCAAACATGTTTTGTAGTAAATTGAAATGACATCTACTTTTGTTCTGAAGTTATTTATATTTTTGAAATATGTGAAATATGACCTTCTCTCACCTACATAAGATGTACAAAGTATACATGTAAAATATCATTTATTTAGTTGTCAGCTGAACAAAGTAATTTTTGTGCTGCCAGAGCCCTATTATCATGTTTTGAAGCTATTCACATTAAACTGTGAAAATCATTAAATATGTTTTTTTCTTCATTTGAGTATTTCCCTTACCTTTATTTTGTATATGCTTAACACAATATATTCACTATGAATTAAACTAATAGTTCTTACATATTTTACTTCCTTCAACTTAATATCTCTAGTTTCCAAAGTTCCAGTTTGCCTTTATTGAATATTATATTATATTCTTGTATCTAATTTCACTGACAGGATTTTCTCTTATAACCTCTACTAAGGCAGGAATTTCCCAGTCAACAAAAACAATATATAACCAAGGATGGGAAACTGCCAGGACACATGCACACATTTTTGCATGCTTTGCTTTTATTTTATAAGGTTGCACAAATTACCATAAATCTAAAGATGAATAAATATCCTGGTCACCTGTATGCTGCATTTAGTAACTCAGTGTTGTTTGCTAACATCCTATTTGTCTTGCATTTTTCTAGCTAATGAGCTTAACCTAAACATTTGCATCATTACTTACTGAAGTTATGAATATGCAAAACGGAGATATAATTTTAGGTATTAAGGTGGTAAGTGACTTGTGAATTAGTATAACAGTTTCAAGCTAACAAAAACACATAGAACTGTAACCTACTCAGGTGTAATATATTTAAGGGGGAACATGGCCCCAGCATTTTTGTGTGCATTTCCAAAGCCAGTATTTTAAGGGTTATGATTTTCAGCTAGGTGTTTTCCTGCCAGTCTTCAGTCAGACAAGCGAAATGTAGTCGGCAAAAAACATATTCTCTGCTTGCTTTTTTTATACTGTTTCAGTTTTAAATGTGTCACCATTAACATTATTTTGTTATCATTCAGTTACCATAAGTTATCAGTTTTTTCTCATTGTCATATTACAATGTTTATTTTCTCTAGATTTTGGAAGAGGTCTGTCAAAAAAATAACTGGGGTCAGCCTGTCTACCAGCTTCACTCTGCCATTGGTCATGACCAGAGACAGCTTTTTCTCTACAAAGTAACAATTCCAGCCCTTGCCACTCAGTACCCCAATATGTAAGTAATTATAACAATGCAAATATCCAGTATAAAGAATAGAATCATAGTGCACACATTTTATTATATCATAGATGCCTATTTGAATTATGAAGTTGTAGCTTTTCATATACTCTTCTGTACTAAACTTCTGATACGGCTCAATGAAATATCAGCTTTATACTAAATAGTTCAGATTAAAGTCTAAACTACAAGATTCCATGTTTGTATTTGCAAATGCACATGTTCACAATATGTTTATAGATTTTACAGAAATAGAGGAATTCCAAAAAAAAATGGGTTTATCATCCCCTTAGCAGATTTTTTTTATTATATTTGGCTTGGTGTCTTCACTGGCACCAGAAATATTGTAGAACACGCTGGGCCTATTAATACTGTGTATACAGACAGCAATCATCATTATGTAAAAGAATGTGCTTCAAAATGTGTAAGAAACTTTTATACAAGAGATAAGAAGATGCTTTCTGTAGATTCCCTTATTGCAGACACCTTGACTTTGATCCATTTGTAGTGCATAGAGCACAATGATTATGCTACAAAATTGGGAAAAAAAAGCAAAAACTGTAACATGCTTCATCAGCATAACACACAACCATGACAGCACTTTCAGACACTGATTAAGCACTGTTAGAGCTGGGAACAGGTTCTCACAAGACATTACTTTCACTGGGAAAAATTAAACATTTCCCAAAGTCGTCCTTTCAGTAGTTTCACCAAGCATGCACAAGCACCAGAATGAAGCATTTCCCCCAGTGATCCCTTCAGTAGTTGATCAAGGGTGCATTAGCACCAAAATGAAACCTTTTCCCCACAATTTTTTGTAGTCAAGTCATCTTGAAAGACCATAATTTGCCTATCCATGTAGCACCACTTTTTGCAGATTACTGCTACAAAAATGTGAAGCCTCAGACTGTGAATACCAGCCTAAATGTGGAAAACTAGAATGTCCCTACACAGATGCAGTGGAAACAGGTAAAAATATTCTGCAGAATACATTATGGACAGATTAAATGTCATTAGTGGCAATCAAATAACTTATATCCGCAGTGATACAGCGGTAGTGTTGTTACCTCGCAGCAAGAGGTTCTCCTGTTCGATTCATGGCTGAAGTGTCTTCTGTGTGGAGTCTGCATGTCCTCCCCATGGTCGAGTGGCCTCCAAAAGACATGCGTGAATGGGCGTGCCTTTGCTGAAGGTTGGGCGTCAGGCTGGCAACTCAGCACCATAAAAATTGACTGCCAATCATTAGCGGACCGGAGTTCCGCTGTGGTGACCCTTAACCGGGAAAAGCCGAAAAAACAAACAGTGGCAATCAAATAACTTATTTGTGTGTAAGGAGAAAGAAAAGCAGAATATTCTAAGGAAAAACAATATAATCTTTTCTGAGCCTGCAAGGCATACATAACTGAAGCATGACTTTATGATAATACTTCAGTCAAAAAGTCACTATTATATGCAAAATAATTAATGAAAGTCAAATCAGTAATATAAATAACAGTCGTTCAATAAGATTTTATAATAACTTTGGAAATGGTAGAATTTACTTAGAAAGACAAGCATTGCATATCTTTTAGAAAGCTTATAGAATGTGAGTAGAAATTATTTAATAATCCATTCTGTATATTTTTTTCAAATGTCGGTTATGACCACCGACCTTAGTGCTGAAGTTTTCTGAGTGTATAGGTTATAGCCATGCACATGCTTGTAATGCCGTTCAATGAAAATTATGAAAGTGTTTCACTTAAATAGGATGTAGTGCTCTGGTTCAGAATACAATGGTCATCAGAGCATATAAGTAGTGTACATGAAATTATATCACAGGAGCAGAGTCCAGATGGAAAATAAGACTTTAACAATATCAAAAGCTTAGAATTGATGCTTGAGATATACAAATATTAACCAAAACAGACTCACACAAATAACCCTTAACTGTTTTGCAGTATAACCTGATTTACAATTAATAAAACATCACTTTCAGATTAAGGTTACGAAAGAAATGCAATACTTCTTTATGAGTAATGATGTTAGATGTCTCTCTTAGTTATAAAAAAAAAATGGTTGCACATAGATACATCATTCCATCATATGAATCATCAGATACACTTAGAGTGGGATGTCTCTATAACATAAGCCCTCCATGGCCTCTGCTTAATTATAAATAACATAACTAGGAAGAAGTCTCTGTGCTTGGCCCAGATATTTAAATGTTTCAAATTTAAGTGGGTGGAAGACTACTGGACAGCCACAGTAGCCCTCTTTCACAGCTTGAAAAAGTGACAAGCTACAAATGAGCAAATTAAATACACATTAATAGCTAACATAGCCTGGGAAAACCCAATTTAACTAAGGTAATATTCATAACATCTTAGGCAAGTCCTAAATATGAAAATTAACTACTATCTTGTTTATGACTATCTTCTTAGCAAACCCAATAATGTTTACAAGAAATGCATTTTAGAAGTGCCCTAAAAAACGATGAGTTACTTGACAGGCCAGTTCACTGAGATAAGTATTTTGTTCTCATACAGTGTCTGTAGTTCAGTAATTGTGGTATGGAAAGGTAGGGCAGCATAAACATTATATTCCTTCCACATTTTAAAGGAACTTTCCTAGGTATATCTTCTGAGTAAAGTGTCTTTCCCCTAGTTTGCAACTATTTTATTATTTTCAAAAATCTTGTCATAGTAACACACTCCATGGATTTTAGATAAGATTTGTATAAACAGTACCTTTATTTAACCTTTGTTATCAAGTCCCTGTTTTTCTAAGGGTTAAGCATTTGTTTTCCAGGGTTTGACTAGGACAATAAAATTTATTATAAGAAAATGTTGAAAATAAAGTTTATATTTTGAAATGATTATTGCATATAAATAGATTTATTTTCTTTTTCATTCTGACAATTAAAAACTAAATTAATTTAAGACATAACATGCCTCACTTGTTTAAGCTGACTCTTCCATTGTGAACAAGGAGAGAGAATCTGACCTCTTTATGCATTCCTGCTGTGTTTTTTTTTTAACTATGTAGGTAACATCTGAAAAAGCATACATCAAACAGCTGGAAAGTAAAGGTTATATAAGCAGACATGGCACATCTGAGTAAATCTGATGACAGATGTGTTTCTAGGAGAAACAATGCTTCAACTAATTTAAACTGTCCATGAAACTAAAGTCTTTCTTTAATGACTACTTGATTTACTTGAGCACCATTATAAACGACCTAGGTCATTCTCAGGTAGCATAGCTAATGCAGTTGTCTTTGTTTTACTTAAATATGAGTAGAAGGGATTTATATTGTAATAGCTACCCACTGGTAAGAACATTACCTAGAAAGGATTGTCAAAGTTGATGTGATACAATGACCCCATGTGCAAAAATAGGAAAAAGCGGTTGTAGATGGATGTACTTAGATCAAAAAGCTCTGCCTTTCATGAATAAAATGAAAGCAATCTATAAAAAAATTGATACATGCATGATAAAGGCAATATGAAATTTTAGCAAGTATTTTTCATGTTCTCATCACAATTTACGTGAGTCAGTAATGATCCCAGAACTAGAATTAGGGATTTAAGAATTTGCTGTGTTTCTCACACAGCAACAAATCAAAGCTTGGGATACATTTGGAAATCGACAATTTGTATGACCGTCTGTTGAGAACAGTCTCTAATGAAGTCAGTTTAAGCTGATATCAATGAAGACAACAAATACCTAGTTCCAATTATATATTCTTAAATGTCAATGTACTGAACCCCTGGTGTTGCTTTTCCATGGGAAAATAAACCAAAGTAACAGAGATTGGATAAAGTTGGATTGTGAAAAGTATTCACCATGACACCAAAAGAATGTGTCATCCTCACTTTCACAATCATAACCGTGTTTGAGTTGTCATCCTCACTTGTATAATTCTCATATATATTTTTCTAAAAGCCATAGTCAACAGAGTTCTAGTGTTAGCGTAACATAGCCCACAGAGGGAGAACAGATCTCATATCATTAAGCCAGAATCTGGGAAAAATCATGCCAGTAACCAATTGTTCAAAGTGTGCCATAAAACATGCAGATTTGCACCATTACAGTAGGCCTTATAATATCCCTGTCTGTCACTTCACCCAGCTCAGAGTTGTAAATCAAGCAGTTGCCTTTTCAGAAAAAAATCACTGCAGGATTTGTGCCCTAGTATTTGCAGGCATAATGTGCAGAGGATTAGAAGTATTGTACACCACTGTACTGTGTGGCATAGGTGTGGATTGTGGTCTGTGACAGTGCATTGATTGTATACTGTTCTGAGCACACTGTACACAGTAGTCTGTGAAATACTGCAGCATCCAGTTTATTCCTGATCCCAACTTTAGCAGCCCAACGGCTGTTGTACTGTGTTGTATTTCATGACAGTAAAGCATACTGCAGTAGAGATGTTACAATTTGTACATAGATGCCCTTTGTTTTGCTGCAGTCCTCTACTATGCCTGTATGACAATGATATGATCTTGTGCTGTATAAGTTCCTATTGGTGGTACCTTCCCAGAACTACTTTGTGGGCCAGTATGAGATTGGTTAAGACAGCAGGTTTGCCTGCACCATAGGGAAATCCATTGCTGATATGTATTTTCCTTCTGTGCAATGGAGGAGGTCTGATTTTTTTTTTTTTTTTGTTTCTGTGCTAAAATGTTGGTCAGCACTGTATGCTGACCAACATATTGGCTGGCAAGAAGAATTGTTATGCTAATAAAAACACCACAACTGCATTGCATGTGATTATTGTACCATGGCTTCCTGAATTTATTCTGACTGGGAGAGGGGGGGATGTTTGCTTATGTACTCCATGTGTGGAGTACAGTACCTACATAATATGGCAAATTCATGTACAGAGTGTTACCTGCTGCATATACATATCTTTATTAATTAATGGCTTTAGTATGCAAATATATTGTATATCAATCTTCGACCACTGCACACCAGTGCTTATGAATGGTTTCTATAGCTGTTAGCAGTCTTTATCAAGGCATATGGTGACAGGTTACTCAGAGAGAGAGTCAACATACATGATATCATAACTCATAAAAACAAAAAACGCTACGTTATTAAAAGTAGTCTCAACAAGTAAAGAAAATCCAGGAACAAAGATGAGACATACCACCAAGGCTGTCATGAGACAAACACACCATGTTAAAAACCAAATTCTTTAAAACAAAGTATTAAGGTGGATAAGCGCTTTTGGTAAAAACCTTCTTCAGATCCTCACCTATTAACTAACAATTTTTCTTATAAAAGGAGTAATAGCCAATCATCAAGAATCCTGAACAAGCTGGACCAATGAGCTTCTCAAACTGAATCAACCATTTAGCATATCAAGATGACCAATGAGAGACTATCAGAAGCTATTTCTTCCAATCAGGAGCATGCCAGTTTCAAATTAATTCAGAATCACAGTAGAACCAATCAACAACAAACAGGAACAAGCTGGTCCAATGAACTAGACCAGCTATTTAGCATAACAAAAGAACCAATTGTCTTTAATCGGGAGGCTATTTCACCAATAGGAACCAAGTCATGACTATTCATAGTCAGGAAGCTTATCTTCCAATAGAAATTAGACCTTGACTATTCATATTCATGTGAGAAAAAGAGCCAGTAAAAACACCCAGTAGAAGCAAAAGGAAACTAAGGAGCAAAATACAATGCCCATGCTGAGTTAGATGCAGGTCTTCCTGAATGAAAGCAGATTTTTTTCTTTTCTATCAGTAACGTCACTCTGTTTCTTAGCAAAACTCTTTTTCTGATCAAGTGACTGCACAGTGACAGCTGCAACCAGCCGATCAAGAAAAATATCTTCAAATGTAAATAAGGCAATATCTGTTAGTAACTGCAAGACCAAAGTAACTCAAGTCTGTATATAAAATAAAGATTACACGGTTAGTCATTCATCTGTCACCTGAGTGAATAAGGTTTTGTAAGCACTGGGGATTATACCATCTCTTTATAATAAAATAGTCAGGTAAACACAGCACTAAGATTTATCATCATAAAACATTTAAATGGACTGAAGCAAACAAATATACTAGATTGAATGGAGGGAGACAGCTAGATACTAGGACAAAGACGACTCTGCAGTCTGCTACTAAGAAATAATTCACTCAGTTGAAATATAGCATTTCATCATGGCCTAGAAATAACTTCTACAGAAAAAACTACCCATGTCTTTGAAATGCAGTCCCTTTTGTAATTCTTAGTAAAAGCTGCAGACCTTAGACCATGCTGTTTTACATAAAGCCAAAAGAATAATGCTACATATGCTATATAAAAAAAACTGTGGCAGGAATGGTCCTTAGAGAGTTGCCCTTAGTTTATCTTGCCTATAATATCATTATAAAAAACTTGTTTTGTATATTGACTCTGAAGCAGAGTATCTTCTCAGCATACTGAAGCATAGAAATGACATAAAATATTGATCTGACTTTCTCAACCCTTTAGTTCTTTAAATAAAGGTAGACAGCTGTCTTCTGGGATGCATTCTGTAGGATATCCAATAGCCATAATTTTGCTGATGAGGATAGATAGAAAGAAGCTCTGTATTTTGACTGAAAACGGAAAACAATAACTTTTCTCATTCTGAAATAAGGATTTGTGGACAATGCCAACTTATCCTTGTGAAACATTGCATAATGGATGGCATATTTAAGGTTTTGAAACTTTCTGTCCAAGCTGAAGGTACACCTACTAGGGCTGCTGTTCTCAAGGCAAGGATTTTATGAAAGATGGAAAGAAAATCTCAAAACAAAGTTTATTAATCTGTTAACCAAGCAAGAAACAAAAGGTAGTATGGATTCTGCTTGAAGGATTGTTTTGAGTAAGGTGAATTATTACCTTTATAATCATCTTCATAAAGTCCTGAAGCCACTGAAAGGTTCCTTGATTGTCAGTCAGCCTAACAAGGTAATATTGTAGATCCTGATAGAAGAAAGTGAAATCTTATATCTAATAAATGTAATATGGTCCAAGGCAGTCAAAAGTTCAACTTCAAATAGTACTGATCTCATCTTCTTTTCACTGGAAAAATATTTAATTATAAAAAAGACTTCCTAGTAATATATTTACATTCATCTTGCAAAATCCAAACAACATGAGTAAAAAATGGTTGGCTATAATATAAATGTCCTTGAATGTTGGATTTCTGACCTCTCCCTCCTGCTAAGGAAATAGTCTTCAATGAAGAAAACTGCATTAATTAATTTTTAGTTTCCATAACTCTAGAGAAACATGCCTGCCATAGCCATTA